>NC_056728.1:603434129-603539129 GCF_019279795.1 Protopterus annectens | reverse complement strand
TTATCAACACATCTAAAAACTGTAGGCCCTGGCAATTGAATAGTGCTATCAGTTCAAGATGAAATGTTGATTTATTTATTAAACCGCTAGGGTAACGTCACTGGTGTAACCCTTTCAGCACAATATTCTTATTAACACATTCTTGCAGATAGGACACTTCAAGTTGATATTTTCTACATTTAAAAAGTTTCACATCAAACTCATTCAAGTGTCCGGCCATGGAGTTGCTATTATTAGATATTTCATTAGTAACTCCGGAGATGCCATTATTAGAAAAAAAGTTGTTGTTATTGAGGTACATGCCCATGGAAGGGATGTCACTAGATGATGATGTAGTCCTAGGTTGTAAAACCAATGGCCGAATGCCTGTAGCCAAGTTAACAGGACTTCCATTGTTGTTAACCATCGCTCCAGATTGTGCAGATCTCACTGCTGGTGTCGCCGATAGAAGCTGCAGTTGCCCAGCCGGAATTGACGACATAGATGTGTTACCTCCTGGTGTTCTGGAAGTCCCTGTGTTGTTGGCAGCTTCTACACACTGCATGAGAGTATTTACTCAGTTCAGCAACTGGTGTACTAAAACTGTTAAGTCGCCCATGGTATTCACCTCTGAGGCTCCTCCTGGTGAAGCAAGAAATTCCTCCTCTTGTGTAAACAGAGGTTGGGAGTCTGTTCCAAAGCCACTCGCCATAAATAACTTACGTACTGACAAAAAAACAAAACTAGTGAAAACAAAAAAAGAGAGAGCGGATTTGTAGAACTAAACTCCTTTATTGGTAAGCGCTTTCATTGGCAAAAGGTAAACCATTAGTTAGCCTTCTTTATGGAGTGCACCTCTCAACCTCTAAGTGCAAGAAATGTGGACAAAAGGCCAATGAACTGAGGGAACAAAGGCCAAAAGTAGGGACATAGTTTAAATATTGCTGTTCTAAACTGAAATGTTGCTAGCATAACAGAGTTTGTTTAACGTACGTTGTCTGAAGGATATGCAGCTGAACTCAAATGTATGTCATTATGTAGTGACTTAATCCTCTGTTCAACCCAGTGATTCGCCAGAAGGACCACAAATTTTGTGAGGAACAGAACAAACCTCTAATCTGGAAATATGGACATTCTGTGAAAATCTATACAGTTGAGAAGTTGACTTAATCCTCAGTTCATCCCAATGATTTGCCAGAAGGACCACAATCTCTGTGAGGAACAGAACAAACCTATTAAAATCTGTACAGTTAAGAGGTATGGACTGCGCATGAAAGCTTGCAAGGCAGTGCATATAATAACCTTAAACAGGACATACGGATGATCACACTGCCTTGCTTTTGCTTTCCAGCTTCTGTAAAACCGTTACCACGCATGCACGGAAATGGCCACTACACACAGGACCTCATTGCCCAAGAAACACCACCCCGAGCTGTTCTGCAGGACTAAGCCACCAAACCACCACCAGTGCCAACACAACCACCCCTTCCACACCACCAATGAGATAGGAATCCTTCGGCACCAGAGACTGTGAGGAAAACCACTGAAAGGGTACAAAAGAAATTGCTCCCACCCTTCAGGAAAAGGCTGTCACCAGCTGGTCCTCCACTCCCACGAAAACACCACCACCAAAGCAGCAAACAGGAACAAAACTGCCAGACCCTCTGAGGAGCTCCACCACCATTGCAGTGACACACCAGCCCACCCCAAAACCCCAGCAAAGCAGTAAGCCACCTGAAACCATCACAACTGAACCAGAAACCAAGACCAAACCACCATACCACCACCAGCTGTCAGAAACTATGGAATCCACTGCAGCAACTGTAAGTACTCTTTCACAACCACTAGTGCCTAACCCTGATAGATAGAGAATAAACTGTTTTTATAACTGGAACCAGAGCTGGGGGAAAATGGACAATAACTGAATTCTCCCTAGTTATGAACCTGCTCACCCCTCTTAGCATTCCTCCATTCACAGCAGTGCGGGCCACACAAGAAAGCTGCATAGGCTTAACAGTTGTATTTTAATACCAGTCCTCAACCCCTGACAAACAGACATTTACCCCTTCCAGACAAAGAATAACATTAAGAAATACTAACATTCAGGCCAAGAGTAAGATTGCACCAATGATTAAAAAAAAAAAAAAAACACAACTATATTAATCTAGGAAACCTCTACTCACCTCTTCTTTCTGATAATCACCCAAGGCCTACCTTACCACCACCCAACCCCAGGTCATCTCAGACGTAATCCTGCCTCAGCAAAATCACACCAAAATGTGGATCTCGACAGTCAATTCCCCACCTCAAAGACCTAATGACTTCCCCCTCCTTACCTCACTTCCTCCCTTCACCACATACTACTTAACACTTTCTTGCCTACTCCCCTTCTAATTTACTTAACTAAACATCCTACCAACCGCCCATCCTTTAATCACCCCTATCCACCCCCCCAAAGATGTCCCGTGACAAATTTGTCTGTTCCAAACTTAATTTTTCTGTAATGATATTATCTTTGCATATAAACAGTCATTAATGAAAATGTGAAGAAAACAGAAAGAGATACAAAAACACAAATGAAATGGACAGACGCTTAAGGAAATAAAAGAAGGGCAAAAGAACCTGGAATAAAACATGAAAACTAGATGAGAAAGATGATTACAAAAGGAAAGAAAGGAGAAGAAAAGAGCCATACCATCAAGAAGCATTTATGAAAGTCTGGAGCATAAGCTAGTTTATATTCCTAGAAGTAGTCTCACATGTTCCTTCTAACACTTGTGGGTACTGTGGAAGTTGAGTTGCCTCCTCTGAACACTCAATGGTCATTTTAAGTTTGATCCACCTTTCCTTCTATATGTTAAGTATTTTCTTTACAAGCTAGAACTTGCACTTTAAGGTGAACTTCTGTGACTAGAAGTGTCCAGTCAGCAAGTGAGCAAGTGCCAGAGCAAACACTTCCTTCTAACTCCTACTGATATGCTTATTCACCACCCCAAACACTGATCAAAAAGAGTGTTATCTGATGGTTGGAGACACTATGAGGAATCAAGAGCATTAAATAGTACTATATGCCTAGTTATTATAACTACATCCAGAACCATAGCTGGCTCATCTTGCCGCAGTGCCATTCCATGATTTGGTGTCCCTCAACCCCATGTCTCTATGTTAAAGAGCAAATAAAAAAAGATCCTACAGTGCTACTACTGCAAGGGCAAAACACTTTCTTTCTACTTTTAACAATGGTGGCAAAACATTTGCTACATTTAAATGTAGCAAGTAGCTTGCTACAAATTACCCCACAAACAACAAACTGTGGCATAACTATAAAAGCAGTACTGACATTAATTTCTGCACTGGTATTTGGAAATGCTGGCACAGATATTAATGGTGGTACTTCAGTGCCCATCAATCAGCATCACCAAATCATGTCTCCTAACAACTTGCACTTCTGCTTTTGATTAAACAACTCATCATGGCTGGAAATAATTTGTTTTACACTCGATCACTATATCTGGAGTTGTAGAAAATCATAAAAAGTATGCCGCGCTGTACCTTTGGCATTAGTGTCACAACTCCAGAAGTTAAAAGGGATTGAATGAATCATATTGGAAAAAAGTTCTATAATCCAGATTATCAAAACCAGGTCATATAAAAAAAACACAATGTTTTATTCAGGATCCACTAAGGTATATAAACACTATATATAATGTTTAAAGTTGATTACTGCTTAAAAACATATTAAATACATATTTAATATGAAAAAAGAATCTAGACACTAGTACTGATAGTATAGTATCTCACTTTAATTCTTACATTCATGCAGTATGTCCCAATAAAGATACCTTGAATTCAGATATCTTACTTTTGGATCTTTGTAATAGCAGCAATATAAATAACCTATCTCATGAGCAGGCTGGAATTTTGGACAAGATATAATTTGGCACAGTAATGCACTGAGTAGCATTTTCACCCAATTGTAAGATATTCTCCACTTTATTTCTCATCTGGAATGTCTTCTGGGCACAGTTTACATGTCTACCTTGTGTTTGTCTGAGTATTCTCCAGGTACTCTGATTTCTGCCCACATCCAAAAAATGCATTTGACAAACTGGTGCCTCTAAATTGTCCACATACAGGTGGTGGTATGCATGCAGGATATGATGTGGACGAAAGATCAATAATCTACTTCTGTTTCATATTTGCCTAATAAATTCTGTGAATGGCAGCAGCTGTGTATGGGGTTGTTGTTAAGAGTCAGATGTGAGTCCATGCATTAGATTACAGTGTTACAATTGCAACCGTGTTTTAAATCCCATAAATCTTCAGGGCCTGATGTCACTCCGACTGAAATATATGAGAACTTACTATTCTGTGTATTGGATATGCAACTATCTTTAGTAATATTTTATTGTCCAAGACTATTGTAATTTATGGAATTATTTTTGGACCATGATTCTTTCCAAACCTAGAAACTCCCTTCCTAGTGGTTTATGGTCCTCATGCAAACTATTAGTGTTTACAAACATTTACTGTACATTGTTCATGCAGACAACTGTCAATATATTTTAGAACTCCTATTTAGCTCAGACCAATGTGGATTTGTATGGATGAAGTTAAACTAAAGTCAACATTAAAAAAGATTTATTGCCAATTGAGATGGCATCAAATGCCATTCAGAAAAAAAGACTTTTACTTAGTTTAGACTAAGAAAAAGTTTTTGGAACCACTACCTGGAAATACACTTTTTTATTTCTAAGAAAAAGGGATTCCCAACACAGTGAACAGATGTAATGCTGTCTTTATACAATCATTCTTATATAGTTTTAAATTGGATCAAGTGTCTCAGCCCTTTCATCTCAACAAAGCTGAGCAATGAGGGCATCCACTGCACCGTTCATTTTCTGCATTAGGTAGTGAACCATTAGCACAAGGTGTTGGGGAAACGGGGGCTATACCGGAATTAGAGTTTATTCCCATCCATGGGAATAAAATACAAGCACATTATTTGCAGATTATAAACTTTTTTGTGTATCTTATTCAAAAGCATGTATTAAAATGCTTTTTGAAACACTGTCCTCCCTTTATAGGCTATAATATCTTCATGTTAATAACCAAAAGTCTCTAGGATTAATGCTCACTTTTTCCTCTTCAGAGAACTTAAATCTAATGAGTATAATCTAGGTTTCACTGATAATACTATGTTAATTGATCTTCTTATGTAATAGATTGTAAGTGTCAAAGAGATGCAGTTTTACAAGCACAAATGAGTTGTTACTGGAATGAATCAGTCAGCTCAACTCTCCATCCTATATCAGCAAGAATTAACTCATTATGACATACGTTGTGTGAAATGTCACACCTCTAGCAGCCTACACATCTTGCCTTTCAGAACATTTTTTGAAAAATAAACTTAAAAAGCATAAGATAACAAATGTATGGATTTTGTAAACAATGAAAGCTATTAAAGCTGTACAAATAACAATGCTATCAGCAAGAAGTATTCATTACAGTGATAATAGTGCATTCATAATCTTTCCATGATTACTATAATACATTAAAATGCATGCAAACCCCAAATTATGGCTAGTATTCAAAGTCTGGAAGTGTATAGTTACATAGAGTTCGTAGTGAGATACTCCACTATGCTTATATGCAAATAAGTGCAGGGCATTAGAGAGGATTAAGGAAAAGTAAAGGCATTTTGAAAAACATCCCTACTTAATAGTAAAAATATAAAGTATCTAAAGTCTATAGTTAAGTAGATATGAAGGACTATGTGAAAATTGTAGGCTTTGTAATACTTCATAGCATTTCATATGTATTCAGATATTAAGGATGAATGCAACTATGCACAGTCAAATTTAAAACTTTTAAGGCAAGCAGCAGACCATGCAGCATTTATTCTTAATATTAAAAGATGGGTTTAAGATGTTTTATATGGGGTTACCCTTATGTAGACACCCTGATAGTTTCATTAAAAAATAGAAAGAGGGAGATAGGAAAGATTGAATAGGGGAGACACAACAAAGAGAGGCACACAGAAGGAAAACATCAAGAGGGTTGTGCTAGAGAAGGTGGAAGGTGAGAGGCACAATGTTTTTATCTGGTGTTAGTCCCCATGTTTTTCATTTCTTTTTAAATAAGAGGGTGGTATGGGTGGGAATAGGTAAGAGGGTTTAGGGGAAAGGATAAGGGAAGAAGGGCTGAAGAACCTGTAGAAGTCCCAGCCCAAAGAACCTCAAACATTTCCACTGTCAGATGGGGGAGCAGTGCAGGACCCCAGTGTTGAGGTGATAAAACAGAAAATACACTCAATAAAATCACATATCATGTCACACAGTATTCTATTTCTTACTTTAAAACATTTCTATTCTTATAAATCTTTACTGAAGTAAAACAGAATGCATTGGAAGTGTTTATGCATACTTTTATTCAAAAGTGTAAAGGAAGTACTTATGCAAACTTTGGGCTGAAATATTATGGAAAATGCTTATGCGGACTATTGGAATGAACTGTTATGGGAAGTGCTTATGGTTACTTGGCAGGTCAGTGTTTGATACCATGTAATGGTGGGGTTTGCATGGTGCAGTCTACTACAATTTAAATAAACATGCTGCCACTTCACCCTCACCACTGCAGATAAGATGATATGTTTTGTCTCTGAAGTCACAATTTATTGTGTATGACAAAATAAAAATAATCGGATGTTCAGCAAGCAACATAATAAATTGCAAAATATAAAAAATATGATGCATTTTCATTCAGATACAGTGCATGAAGTAATCAAATATTGCAATAGTTGTTTTTACTAGTTATACCAAATGAGGGCATAAAGTACATGCATACTTATGTGCACCACATCAGCAGTTGAAAAGGTTATTATTACTTGTATGATGTTATACGACATCCCTAAACATGACACAGTCAGGTATGACTTCTATAAAAAATAATATGAAATAACAGTCATGAGATAAAAAAAATATTTTAAGAAGAGAGAGAATGTCAGATGAAAAGTGACAACAGACCATGCACCAGACAGCCTAAGTCACATATATCACTGCATGCATCAGTAATAAACTATATGTTATTTTACAATAAAGGAAACACTAACCTGAATGTCATGGTCCATAGTCCTGTACTAGATGTCACCTCTTTACTTGTGCAGCAGCATGCAGTATACTAGTCTGCCACATTTTGTCCCTTACTACTGCTGCTGCTGGCTGGACATCATTAGTCATAGTGGGACTGGAAATGGGAGTTACAGTGACAATATAGCTCACTTCATCCCCATATTAGTGCATGATTATGTTGTGCAGAATGCAAGATGTAGTGAATTTCCTGCATGCAGTACCTAGGTCATGCTGAAGGGCACCCCCAGAGTCATACAGGCACCTGAAAAGACATTTCAGCAGTCTGAAGAGCTTCTCAATGACAATACATGTCAGAGACAAGGGTGCGTCATAGGTTTCTTCTGCAGCTCCCCTTGGATTTCTCACTGGTATCATGAGCCATTGCTCCAATGGATATCCAAAATTACCTGAAAAACAAAATAAGAGTGAGAAAGAGAGAAAAGAGGGGAAACAGAAAAATGAAATTTGATGTATTATTCAGCAGTACATTTTTCTGTGAATAATTAATTAAATACAATATAAAAATAAAAATATATATTTTTCAACTTGCCAGCAATATGACCACTGGACATTCTCCCATGCAGGAAGAGGCAGTAGAATGAACTAGCATGTCAGATATGGGAATCATATGCACTGCCAGGATGCTGGTCAGAGATGTTGGTGATGTACCCCTATGCATCACACACTACCTGACAATTGATGGAATGGCAGCGCTTACTAATGTGGTACCACACCAGAAGGGACCCTAATTGCAACATGGGTACAGTCTATCACACAGAGTACCTTAGGGAAACATGCCACCCCATATATCCAGGAAATGCTTCAGTATCCTTGAGACAGAAGCCTGTGAGATCTCTAACATGTCACCATTCTGTCTCTGGAAAATCCCCGTGGCAAGTATAGTGAGGGTTACAGTACCTTAGTGTCCACTGGGATAGGAAGTCCACCCATTCCTCAAGTACCCTATTAAGACCCTTATAAATGTCCCTGTCAACTCTGAATCTATCAAGGATTTCCTAATTATTAAAGTTAAAATGAGTTATCCTGTCTGTATCTCCACCTTCTTGACCAGCAACCACCACTGAGCACAAGCAGTTTTGGTTCAGCCAAGACAAGCAACTCACACCTAGAAATAAGGATAGCAGCAAGTGACAAGTGGCAACATATTTGTGGATTGTAAAGTAAATAGGTTTGGCAAGACTCCTCTTTATGTAATGTATCTGCGGATAGCAGGTAACAGTGGGAAAATTCAATATATCTATGAACTGCAAACAAGGAAGCGAATGCTTCATTAGCATAAGCTGAGTTGCATCTTTCCTTATTTACATCTCATTATGATTTCACTGGTTTATGCTCATTCGAGGTCATTGTGCATTATCGTAAATAACCTGTATGAGTCGTAGCTTAGCTTGTTCCTTTGCAGACATTGCAGATAGCCTTAATGTGCCCATGTAATGACTATGAATACCGCACTATCTGTTTTTTTTTCTAAATGTTCAGAAACAAATTGTCATGTCTTGGAAACTATATAACCTAAACTTATATTGTTACAACAATTTTGCCAACCAGACATAAGCTTTCAAATGACAACAAGAAATTCCTTTTTGAGTATGTTTATTGAGATATTTACAGAAATATGAAAACATATGGTTAATTGTATAAATAGCAATATAAACAACATCTCTCAAGATGTGTTGCTTACAGTGCAAATTTCAATGAAAGTTTTTTTCAAAAACATCAAAGCTTTCATCTGATGTTATGCAACAGTTTGTAAGTCACTTGGTTTTGATACATTAAGTACATATGGAAATATTGTTTATATTCATAATTAATAACAAACAACTACCAATATTTCATGTATACTCTGATATAAATGGAAACTGAGAATTCATTTTCATATCTCCTATCATGTTATGTCACACCACATCCCCCCAGTAGCATGTAGGGCTCTCAGTTCTGAAAATATGAACATAAATATGAAGATATGAATAATAGAGAAACATCAATTACTTTATTGCTGCAGAACATCCTAGATTAATAATCTTAGTGTCATTTTGTTGATAGCTTCTTGCACATTCCAGTACTACCTAGTATTAGCTGTCAAGTCACTTAGTTAAAGAAGCCAGACCCAAAAAAGCTCTAGATGCCAAAAGGAACTATGGAAAGTATACAAAAATGGTGCTGTAGGCTTGAATGAGTTAAATGTCTTGGTGGCAAATATGATATGCCTTCTTTGTACATCTTCCCTTTTATCACCATCCTTGGAAAGAAATGGAATAAAAAAATATTTAGATTCCATTTCTACTGGAACAACATCACTCCTATTTAGTGGAAAAAGTGCTCAGCATTTTTCTAACAATCATCTTTATTTGTATGGCTGAACATTCAAAAATGTGTTTTGCTGGCTAGATTCCTGTTATGGCTCTCTTTGTAAACATATTTAATCCCAGTAGCTAGCAGAATTTATTTTGAAAGCTGAAGGGTGTACATCATTGCATATGAAGGGGGGGGGGGGGTTTGGCAGAATGGTTAAACTCTTCCCCTCATAGGCACAAGGTACAGGGTTTAATTCTGATAAAGGGTTATTGGCTAGGATTAAAGTGTCCCTTTAGGCAGTTAGCCTAATATTCACCTATGACCCATAATTTGAAGGGGGAGTTTGGCATAATGGTTAAGGTCAAACATTTGTAGAACATCAGTAAAGTTAACGCATAGAATACTTTATACTGACATTCATTGGCATGTAACAATTTTAAGAATTTTGTTTTTGCAGACACAAGACAAAGGGGTGCTTGGGAAACTTCTTTGGAATACAAGTAGCTGTTGCAGTTCTGTTTAAATGCCCACAGTCCACCAGGGATTAATGAAACTGTATCCATAGCTCCCTTATTGAAAATCAGAGCAGCCAAACTTTGAATAAATAAATACAGATTTGTTATTATAGTTATCAAATTTACTTTTATATATTTATAAATTACAATTATGCATTTTTTAACAACACATTATGGTTAAATAACACTATAATGCATTTTACTGTTGATTTTATTAATTTTGTGGACATATTTGATGTTGTCACTTTAATTTTTAAATTGTTAATAAATTATTCATGGTGTGCATCGATTAAATATATTATTTAAACAAATTGTCAAGTTCTATTAGTCAGTTCTGATGAAGTCCTCTTTACTGATGTACAAAAGCACTTAACTATCTACTCATTGGATAATAAACTAGTTTATTTCACTGTAACCGTTTTTTTGTGTTTGTTTTTTTTTTGTTTGTTTTTTTTGGGGGGTGGGGGATTATTTAGAGCAAGTCTTGGCTCATAATGGTTAAGGTCTTCACCTCATAGACACAAGATACAGCGTTCAAGACAGGTAGCATAGAATTCACCAATGAACATACTTAACAAAATCATTTTGAAAGAAATTCAAAGACCTTACTTGTTAGGTACAGGCATACCAGTTAGACTATACAGCTTAAACATCTTCAGTCATTTCACTTAAATATTGGGTATTCTTATTAATTCTAGTTAATATGAGCTGGACCATGTTATGCCCCTAACCAAGTACCATTACTTTAAAAGTCAGGACAAAGTTTCAAGTCTCAATCTGTTTGGAAACAGCCAACCTTTCTTGGTATATAATATTTAAAAGAAATTTCAGCTAAATGCTAATCAATGACTTTAGGTCCACCAAATGGTTCTATAAGCTATAGAAGAACTGCAAGCTGTTGTGTCATACCCTGCTAAACTATCAGAAATATCTTTGCTACCAAACAAAATTTAAAAAGGCACAATTCAAACAGATGTCTCTTCATTATTTGTAAGCAGTTGGAGACCTTGAAAATGTCATCCCTTCCAAATTTTGGAAAACAACTACGATAAGAAAATTAATGAAAAGATAAACATCTTATTCTTGGTGTCTACATAAAACATCCACTTTTTTGGAATATTTTGTAAAAGAAAACTGTTATGTATATCATTTTACATACCAAGAATCTGTCTCAAGATACTTTTTTTAGATGTTCTGATATAGTTAAAGGTATTTTGAGTCAAGCCTTTTTTAACTGTTCCTCGATTAACAAAAAATATGGCTACAAATTTAGCATTCTCTTCAGATCTTTTGCTCAAACAACATAGCTGCATCTAAGCAAACAGTACTTTGTAATGACGCCCATACCTGCATGTGCTGACAGTATTATACCTCGTGTGGTTTAGTCTCGCTAGACAGTTGAAATTAAATGTATTCTGAGGGCATGGAAAACTGCATATGCCCACAAAAAGAAGAATGGCATTCTTGGGTCAACCAAATATATAGTGCTGAAAATCTTAACTACTGACTTTGAAAATGTGAATTTTAAATAAAGTTTCAGAACAAATGCATATAGAGGGTAACCTATGGGTGGACAAAGACTGAATTCTCAAACATCATTTGCCCAAAAATAGTCAACCCACCAAAGAATGCAGCATCTTCACATGAAAACAATCTTGGCAAGTTATGCCAGCAGATACCCTTCTCAGGGTAATATACATATAAGTTTGGTGGTGGGGCCTTACCCACACATCTGGGAGTCGGGGGTTCCCCCTGCAAAAAAGCACTTAAAAAGTGTTTTGGGCTACTTTTTGGAGGGAATGCAGCTGAAGTCTTCATAATGGGTCTTGATTCTGTTCTAGTGGAAAAAGCAGATAAACTTGAAAATCCATGTAGAACTATGCATTTTCTATGTGTTTTGTGTGTGTGGGTTTATGTGTGTGGGTGGTGGGTGTGTGGGGGAGGTGTTCGGGCAGCAACACAATGCAATAGAAATCTATGAGATATCATTCATTGTTCTTATAATCATTTATGAGCCAAGGGCACTGTAGTGCCTTCCTTCAGAAATGACCAATCTGTCTAGTTAGTGACTTGTTAAAGTCATATATCATGTAAGTGAATGTGGACTCAAACTCAACACTCCAGGATGGGCCTTTTTAACAGCCTATTGCCTTAACCCTATAAACTATATTACCAAACAGTATTACAGTTCCACTCATGGCCCAGAATTTACCAAAAAAAAAAAACGCTGTCTTGACAGATGACATATTACTATTAACCATGGTTTATATCTTTGAAGCTTAAGGGATAAGGATGATTACAAAAGTTTAAAGAAACTCTTGATGGTTATAACAATGACAGTATGTATAGCTTTGCAGTGTCCTTGATACCATTCCTTTGATTTAAAGAAATTCTGCAGTTATTGCAACTCTGCGATGAGTGAAAACAAAATCCAAGCACTCAATCTTTTCAGATACTTAGAAACATTCATGCCATGTATGCCTCCTTTACTGAAGTCTTTGTCACAATACAAATACTAGGGCTATTTCAGAGATTATTTTTCCTGATATGCTGCTACATAATGTTGAATGCACCTGTCTTGGGCGCCTGCTAAAAAATACTTCACTACAGTGGTGATTAAAGAGTTCCTCAGAAACATAAGTAAAATCTCATTCCAAATTTAGCACAGTGCTGTGGAGAAGGTTGTATATCTTAAAACAGACATTCTGTACAAGTTGTTACTCTGCAGTTTTGTCACAGCACATTCATCATGCCTGAGCTTTCTTGTGATAATAATGAATCACAGCTTACTGTTCTAATAGGGTCTATCTGCATTCTGAATCTAACTTCTCCACCATCAATAAAGGACAGCAAAAACTGATGCCATTATTAATCAATAAATAACTTTGCTAGGGTTAACAGGTGGCTTTTGAGTGGTGGATTGTAGGTCCAACTTAACGAACCTTAAGGAATTAAGGATATCAACTTTCCTTCATTAGGATATGAAAAGTGAAGCCCATGCTCAAAAAGATTAATAAGGATGAACTTATTCAGATAGCACTTGTCATTTTTTTAATGAATACGGATTAAGTAAATGTGCCATTAAGACAGAAAAAAAAGGAAAAAAAACAAAGGTACAGATAAGCTGCATTACACTGAATACCAAGGTAAATCAGCATAATAGTGGGTCAAAGAACATAAAAAGTATGTTTCAAAAAAGCAGTACACACAGAGGTGTGTGAATGAATGCAGGTGTAATTCACACAAGGCATAGCAGTGCTGAGACAATGATTCTCAGTGAACAAGATTGCATACATTGTCATACAAAGTGTCCTATGTCACACAGAAAGAGCAGAAAATAATACATTACCAGTGACTCAGCAACAAAATCCAGAAGACATGCCTGCCAAAAGAAAAATGGTGTAGCACTGGCTGGTCACACTGTTGGCCAGCCATAGGAAAGGTCTTGAATGTCACTGAATGTCCTTTGCTCTGGAGATCAGTTCCGAAAAAAGATTTTCTCCTTATTCCAAATTAGGAGGAGTAGAGATGGACTTGGTTATATTAACAGCATGGCTTGAGGAAGCAGAGCTCCATGAATAGGAAACATGAGCAATTATTCTTTTTATGAAAAAAAAAAAAAAAAAATATATATATATATATATATATATATATATATATATATATATATATATATATATATATATATATATATATATATATATGTGTGTGTGTGTGTGTGTGTGTATGTGTATTATATTGGCATAATTTTTATCATTGTCACCCTTAATCTAACAATGCAAACAGAATAAACCACTGCCAGAGGGAAGTGTCATGCACAGTGAAAAGTATGTAGTTTTGTTGGAAAATGACTCCCCCCGCCCCAACAACACTGATGACAACAGGAACATAAAACCGGAAAAAAAACATGGATATTATCTGTCCAGCAAAGACACTATTTAACTTACTTATTTTATTTTTATTTTTATTATTTATTTACTTGCTTATATATTTGTTAAACAGGTAGGTATGCTGTTCCAGAAGATTAATTTCAGACATGAGCCAGACACAGAGGTAATTGACAAGATGACATTTATAACAGAAAAAAAACAGTGTTTTACATCATGCATGTGAAAACAGGAAAAGTAAAATAGTCTTATATGCTATGATATGCTAATATATATATATCAAGCAAACAAAGCAAAATATTACTGAGTTCTATTTGCTATATTGTACAGTATCTATCTATCTGCATGTGTAGATATATATATATATATATATATATATATATATATATATATATATATATATACATACATACATACATCCACAACCCCCTTTATCCATTTTCCACACGGGGTCACGCATCACTTCAACAATGGTGATCAAGTAGAACCAAGATTCACACCAGCGGCTGGCCAGCACTGCAGCAGTTCTTCTTCCACACCACTGACAACTAAGGCCAATTTAGATTGTCAAATACACCTAATGCATGTCTTTGTAGTGTGGCAGGAAACCAGAGCTCCCAGAGAAAACCCACATAAACACATGCAGGTTCCAAATGGAAGATACTGAGACTCCAAATGGAGAATCTATTCTGTGACACAACAACTCTATCTCTCTCTCTCTCAATATATATATATATATATTTTTTTATATATATAATATATATATATATATATATATATATATATATATATATATATATATTATATATATATATATATATATATATATATATATATATATAATATAAATGTTGAATATAAATGATAAATATATGCAATATAATTTACTTATTTATGTGAATGCTTCAGAACTAAGCATTTTACACATTGAAACAATATCTGACATTGACAGAGATAAAATATTAAAGTGTAAAATACAGTAAATAATTAAAATAAACTAATAAATGTAAAAAATAGAAACACAATCACTAAGCAAATTTTTACAAAAATCTCCTAATTGAATGGCATGTTAGAGACCTTCTGAATGAGTCCGCTGAACTGTACACTTGAGTTAGAGAAGGTAGCCAATGCCAGAGGGTGTGGACAAAAAGGAAAGGCGATGTGCCAGATGTTTCAGTCTGAGACCCTGACATGTCCAGCAGCCCTTCACCTGTTAACCTCAAGTCCCCAACTAGGAAATAGAGTACTAACAATTCATCTAAATATAGAATAAAAGGATGCAACCATGACTGATCAAGTAAAAAATATATATATCATGAAACATAGTACATCAAACGTCTGGAACCTTTTTAAGCAGTTTAAATAGCTTTATCCCAGAAAATCAGTAAAACTTTATTTTCACGGTGAACACTCTTTAAATATTAGTCCAACTCAGCTACATGATACTAAAAATAAGTTAAGTTACCTATTAAATATAAAACATGTATTTTTTCATAAGAAAGCTCTTATGTAGATATCTCCTCAGAAAATGTGAAAAATATTGAAATATGTAGAAAATATTATAATAAATAAACACCAAAGAGTTGATAAATAACCACATTAGAACCATAACTAATTGCGGTATTAATAAAACAGAATGAATCAATGATTAAAATCTATGTGATGAACTTAAGTTTCATCTCAGTCCAACAACACACCATAATTTTAAACTAAATATTTATAGGTTCAGAGTTACTAGGCATACAGTCCAGGAGATTATTAATCAGCCTAGCCCAAATTCCCAATTTCCACAAAGCAGTATCTCGTTAAATGACTTGGTCAAGGTCACACAGCAGACAAATGAAGGCTGAGGGAATCAAACCCTGTACCACAGGATTAGCTCATTTACAGCTTACAGCCTTAATCATCTTTACCAACTGCAAGACAAAAAAATTGAAATTTAATTTTTCATAGACTGGACAAACATGCGCACACACCACATATACACATCATTACACAAAACTGTACAAGAAAGTGTAAAAAGTTGGGTGAGACAAAATGTAAAGATGATATTGTTTATTTATTAAATCACAATCATTTAGCTTAGACAAATAAAAGTGTTGGAAGATGGAAGATGAATGTACCATCAACCAATCAAATGGATAACTATGAAGTTTTTTCTTTTATTTTTCAGTTCAAACACCTACAGCACAACTTATGCCATAGAGAGAATTGTAGGTATGTATTGGATTCCAGAGCATTCACAGATGAGCAGAATATGACAACCATTCAGGCTACAGATAAAAACTTTCATATTCATTAACAAGGAGCCACCTGAACTTCAAAGGATATAAAAGATGGAATAACAATTAATACAGAAGGCAGTCCCACTAAGAATCCAAATCTAATTGCTCATATTGTCTCCAATGACAAAATAAATGTTCTATCAAAGTTTTACTTTTGTTTCCTTTGTAGATTGGCCATCAGCTAAAAGTTTGATTAACCTAACGTTGTGTACTAGCAATCTATACTTGAGTTTATTCCTACAAAATGTGGTAGTCAGAGTTGTTACATCACAAGGTATCTTTATAAAAAGTACTTTCAACATTCTCTTATTTCTGTTTTGATATCTTTAAAGTAGTAGATGAGAAGGAAATTTTAAATCTTCTATCCCATCTGCCTTCTGCTTATTTTTATAGTATATCTACAAAATAACATTAAATGCCCTAACATGAACAATTTGAAATACATAAAAGTCGATAGTAACAGGGATTGTAGTTATGCACAATAATGATTATATTTTAGCTATGAACGTTTTGCTTTCCAGCAGTGAAAATCAGTAGGGTGCTTTTCATGAAATGTCCACACCTTATAGGTTCATAGGTTTATAGGTTCATAGGTTTATACTAGGCTATCTGCCCTAAGGCATTTATAAGCCTAGCCCAAAGTTTTGTGGCTTACGCCACCCCTTATATGAAAAAATACTGTGCCCATTAGTTTGTTATAGGTTCATAGGTTTATACTAGGCTATCCAGTGTTGTCAGATGTAATGGCTGAAGTAGTTTGAAGCTGTATATCCTAACACCAGCTCTGTTTTTTTTTTGGGGGGGGTGCAAGAAATAGATAAAATGAGCAATATTTACTATTTATTTTGTTGTTTCTGTAGAAAGCTCAAACATGGAATATCTAGCTTAATATTTAGATACAAAATTGAGCAAGTTTATGCAAGTATTACTATTATATGTTAAGGATTCATGTGAATTTTTACAATGAGTGGAAAACGTAAATGCAAATTTATTGGAAGATAATTTGATTTTAGCCAGAATTATGATATAAGCATGTATTCTTCAATACCAGTAAACTGAAAATGTTTAATGCTCTCAAAAGCCTTTGAATTTAATTATACTAAAATTATATGCACATTGTTGAACCTTGCACTGAAAAGCATTAAACAAATCAAGAGCGAAATTATGTGGTTTGATACGATTCCCACCCCTAAAAATTTATTCTGGCACGTTTTAAGCATACTTTCCTTTACAAACAAGAGTTGTTTGCACATTTGAAGCATACTTTCCTTTACAAACAAGAGTTGTTTGCACACAGCCTCTTTTTCACATGTTCTGGTTTTTTAGAAGAGTTCCAGATGTTCATGAATATATTACACATGAGGACTGTTGTTCAATATTTACTGCTTCTACTGTTACATTTACATTTGTTAGATATTGGGATACTATAGAACATTATTTTAATTAGTAATTCAAAAGATTTACAGAAACCTTTTTCCAGCTGTTATTTACATATTTCTAGTTGTTATCCCAGCAATGTTATGACAAATGTACTAATGAAATAATATACT
This sequence comes from Protopterus annectens, assembly GCF_019279795.1. Classification (NCBI taxonomy): domain Eukaryota; kingdom Metazoa; phylum Chordata; order Ceratodontiformes; family Protopteridae; genus Protopterus; species Protopterus annectens. The sequence goes on along the minus strand of NC_056728.1, from coordinate 603,521,467 downwards.
GGATTGTCTAGATTAATCAGCCTCTGTGAGCTGCTTATAGGAAGCAGATACAACAGAAATGCTGCAGAAGCTATAGCAAAACACTTTTTTTGGAAGGGTAAAATAGATGTTCACTGTTTCTTCATTGTGGTAAATTACTAGGCTAAAGTCAGACAAAAAATCATAATGATCAGACTACTTTCTTCAAGTATTAACATGTTATTTATAGTAACTGGAAGATTATTTGGGGGTAAGAATGACCTTGTGAAACTGGCAAGTATGATATCAAAATTTGTTAGCAAGACAGAGAATAATTTGAAACAATTCTCAGACAGACTGACAAAATCAATGTTGGTTGTAGTGACTCAAAAACATAATACAATCTGTTGATGTGGCATATGTTCTGGAGGTTCATTAACACTGAACCTCATGTTTAAATAAATTTAACATCATCTTACATGGAAATGGTTATGTATGTAGCAAAATGCATCGGCTGTGACACTTTTTTGTTACTAAAACTTGAAGAAAACTGTCACAAGAAATATGCATAAGTATATCCTATTACAACAATAAATAAAACCAGTTTCCTTGTCCGAGAAAGCACCGAATGCTCTAGCTTCAACAAAGCTGTATTTTTTGTGATCAACAATGTAAACATAGATTGTTGGAAGACAGATTTTGATAGTTTACTATATGTAAATGAACTTCCTTGTATACTCAAATAAGATGCAAATCACCTATTAGTCTAAATTATTATCTTACTATCAAGAGTCTGTTAAAACTAAGGCAAATAAAATGAATCATGCTCTTCCAGCCATGAGACAATGTTCATTATTTTCACTATTGTAAATTGTATATATGTATTTTATTTTCATAAGCACCCTAAATCAAATAAAGCATTCTTGCAAGTTTATTCTATGAAATGATGCATAGTGGAATTATTTTTTAAACAAAATACTCATTTGTTAGCATTTTAATATATAGTTATTTATAAAATTCTACACATTTCAAGAAGTATTCATGTATTTTTGGGGAAATTGGCTCACCAAAGAGCCTTTTTATAATACATTGGTTATTAGTTACATGTTTTGTACTTTTGGATCGGATGATCATTTATTATGTATTTATATATGTATATTTTTTATCTGTTGCATCGTTTTTGTCCAAGTAATTTTTAGCAGTTTCCTCTGTGCATTCATTTGCTTTTAAGAAGTATCACTGATTCTTATAAATGAAAGCACTTAACTTGTTTAATAAAAGGTTGTGGTCATTCATTCAAATAAAGAGGGCCTGGGTTATGTAGGACTTTGTAGGAAGAAGAAGGCTTTTAAAGACAAACATGACAACAAGTGGCAGCCATTACAAAATCTGCAGCACAGAAAAAGGGTGGTATTCATACTCATCTGACAATGGGTGGCATTCATACTCATCAGACAGTGGGAGAAATTCATACCCATCAGAAAATGGGTGGTATTTGTGATCTTCATGCTTAGGCATAAGTACAATCTGCAAAGGTCAATGCCAAGTGCAACTTCAACAGAATTCATACAAGTCAGTTGCACTTATGCAAGGCAGTTTTCAGTGAACTTATGCAAAGGTGAACTTGAAGAAATGTGTGCATTTTGTACCATGTATTTTGCTGTATTCCATATTAGAGTTTATGTAAGATGTTCCCTTCTGCTGAAAGAAGTAAAGTTTGGAACAGACAAATTTGTCACAGGGCGACCTTGGTATGAATGGAGTGGGGGGGGGCTGGGAAGTAGGGAGATAGGTAAGTTAGGTTTGTGTGGGTAAGGAGTGGCTAGGAAAGAGTTATTGAGCTGAGGGAGGAAATGAGGTAAGGCTAAGGGGTGGATCTTAGGGGTTTTGAAGGGGAAACTAGTGTGAGTGAGCACATTTTGGTGTGGTCTTGTTGAAGTAGGATCACATCCCTGATGACCTGAGGTGTTAGTGAGGTAGGCCTTGGGTAGTTATAGGATGGTGAGGTGAGTACAGTTATGGGTTATATTTTTTTTTTTGTTGTTAAGTGTAGATTATGGTGGGTTGATGGAAAAGGCATATATACTGGAGGCTATGACTTTTTTGACAGTATTGTTGTAGATATGACTGTAGACATTTCACAGGAGGTAGATAAGGAAGATCAGTTGTTTTGTTATTAGTTTGAGTTTTCCTTGTTATATCATGGTGGTGAGCAGTGTGGGTTTCTTTCTTGTAGCTGTGTCTATGGTGGTTTAGTGGTTATTCATTTATTTATAAGGGTTTCTTTCTTCATATTTGTGTTCCATGGAGGTTTAGCAGCTAATTCACCTGGGCGTGTGCATTTCCTTTCCTTTGTTTGTTTTCCATGGTGGCTTTGCAGTTATTTTGCTGGGTTGCTTGGTTTTGGTTGCTTTCAGGGTGTTCCATGGTGGTTTAGTGGATTTTCACCTTGTCGTGGTGGTTTTAAGTTGCTGTTTGTGTTCCTGGTGGTGTAGCGGTTATTTATGGGCTGGTAAGACTGTTCACGGTTGGGTGCACATGCGAGTAGTGCTTGTGTGGCGAGCTGCTAAATTATATAAACAAAATAAATAAATAATAAAATAAAATGGAGATGAGAGATAGTAAGGTCGATTCTGTGCAGGTCGGTGGGTGCCTTGCTTGGTGGTGTGCAGAGGAGTGTGTTGCTCATCCTTGTTTGGTGGCTTGACGTGCAGGTTGTCTCCTTGAGTGCAGCACGTAAGTGCTGATTCTTGGTGTTGGTGTTGGTGTTGGTAATGGCTGGTTATGAGGTAGTTTCGGTTGGTGTGTCTGTGTTTTCACTTAGATTGGGAAGTGAGGTGAGTGGCGTCTTTGTGAGGTTTATGTGAGCGGTTTTCATTTCCATGGTGGTTAATGGTATACCCTGGGACCTGGGGGGGTGTAGCAGCTTTGTTTGGGAGTTACATCCCTGGTGGTTAGTGGTTTCTGGGTCGAAGGTAAGCCATTGCAGCTTTTCTCAGATGATATGGATAGTGTGTGCATGTGCGGTAGTGTCAGCAATTGTGGATTGCCTTTTTATTAAAAAAAAAAAGAGAGAGAAAATAGCTAAGGTAAATGGCATGTTAGGTTCCTTAGTTAGAGTACGGTATGGGTGTGTGAGGAGGTTGGCAGATGGTGGGCAGATGGTCACCATAGTGCAAGCATGGTTACAGTTTTACATGCAGAGGTGCCTGGTTCAAGTCCCAAGACAGCCAACTTAGGTTAGATTGTAGTTGCAGGGGGTAGGTGTTGCTTGTGAGTTACAGATGAATGAGTGGTTGGTTGTCTTATGGTAGTGTTAAGGGCCAGAGTGTCATTTTTTTTCCACAAACCCTAGGCTGAATCAGAGCAGGTAGTGGGGGGAGTAGTTAGTTGGGAGTAGGGGTTTAGGAGATAGGTGATAGGCATAGGGATCTTTACCAAAGGCCCTGGGCTGAATCAGAGCAGGTAGTTAGGGGGGAGCAGTTAGTTAGGGGGGAGCAGTTAGTAGGGGGTAGGGGTTTAGGAGATAGGTAATAGGCATAGGGATCTTTAGGATTCATGTGTTGAATTTGTCTGCAGGTACTGGTTGGTGCTAGTAAGACTTTCTTTATGGGTTGTTTTAAAAATGTTTCTTTTGTTTCTTTAGGTTATCATGGCTGAAGCATTGAGACAGAGGTGGGCCAGTATTGTGGTGCAGGCTGAGGACCTCTTCAAGGACATATCTACTGAAGTTCCATCAACTAGTGTGCAGGATCCAAAAACCTGACGGAAGAAGTAGATGGTGCCTGCAACCCTGGGGTCAAGGGCGAAGAGAGCCAGACAGTCAGCAACGGAAGATGTGAGAACATAGGTTGGGATGCTGATGGTGGCCCCTTCATCATCTGCAGGTAATTCTTTATCAGGTCTGACAGGGAGTGAGGAGATAGCAGCAACTACAGGGGGAAGCCAGGGTGCAGTGAGGGGGTCCAAGGTGAGCTAGCAGGTAGGGATTTAGAGGTGTTGGTCGATTGTGAGGGGGGTTTTGATAATACTCTATCATTGCTTGATCCAGATTTGGGGTCTGACTTAGATGTGGTGGGGTCTGTCTTTTGGTCACGGCCAGGGGATTGGTTGGTGATGCAGGCTTTACATCAGGAAGGGGAACCCATTGTATTGACCCCCCACATATCTTTTGAACCCCCACATATCTCTGGTAGTGAAGGAGAAGATTTGGAAAGGGGAATTCATTGATAATTTCAAATTGCTTGATGCTGATGGGGTTCAACATTTGACAGAGGCAGAGACAGCTAATGGGAAGGACCTTTTGGTGGCATTGGTAGCCATAGGTCGCAGAAGGCTAGGTAGGTTTCGGCCTAGGTCATGGGATAATTGGGTCCTTGGTTTTATATACTACATGGTGGCTTGGTTGGAGAGGGATACTTCACTGGCTCTTATGCTTTTGGCCTATTTTTTGACTATCCGTGAAGCACAGAGGTTGTGGCCAGGCTATGCATGGTTTTGCTATGATCAGAAGTTTTGTAAGTGGAAGGCGGTGGATAAATCTATGCGGTGGGAGGTCAGACACCCAGACATTTGCCTTTCTACCATGATGGACACTGGTGGATGGAGTAGTAGATTGGCTCAACCATCTGAAGGAGGTTCCGGGATATGTAGGGCCTTTAATGCAGGGAAGTGTTCTTGGGTAGGTTGTAAATTTTCCCATATTTGCTCTAAGTGTATGTGGGTTCATGCCATTGCACAATGTGGGGTGGTGGGGGCCCTGTAGGTGGTCAGGCTTCTTATTCTGTGGGTCCTAGAGGTTGGGTTGGTTCTCATCTAGCATTGCTAGGTGGACAAGGCTGGGCTACTTTTTGGGGGGAAAAGGGGGGTCCTTTTGTGGAGTTAGGGGGTGACCAGGGGACTCATTTACCTATTAAGGTCCAAGTGTTGGAGTCGTTCCTGGCCCATTACCTGTTGCCAGTTGTGGCAGGGGAATTGATTGAAGGTTTTTCAAGGGGTTTTTCAATTAAGTCCATGTTTGTGGGGGACGGTATGGTGAGTAAAAATTTGAAGTTTGTAAGAGGGAGGGAGGGGATTTTGCAGGAGCTGATTGACAAGGAGTGTCAGGCAGGGAGATTGTTGGGCGCATTTAGTTGTCCTCCATTTTCTAACTTTAAAGTGTCACCATTAGGTTTGGTTCCTAAGAAAAAGCAGGGTGAATTTCATTTAATTCATCATTTGTCATACCCTGGTGGTAAGTCTGTGAATGACTTCATACCCAGTGCAGAGGTTAAGGTCACATATTCATCTTTGGATGATGTGGTCCGAATTATCAGGAGTTTTGCGGATCCGTGGTTAGTTAAAGTAGATACTGAGTCGCCTGTTCGTTTGTTGCCAGTGCAGGAGGAGGATTGGTCTTTATTGGGTGTGGTGGTTGGGGATAAATTTTATTTTGACACTGCCATGCCTATGGAGATGTCAAGTGGTATTTTCCACTTTTGAAAAGTTTAGCTCAGCACTCCGTTGGATTTGGCAGCAGAGGGTGGAGGATCAGCAAGCAGTTCACTATTTAGATGATTTTTTGTTGGTGCGTGATGGTCGAGATAAGGAGCAGGCAGCTCTGCATGAGTTTGTGAGGATTTGTGAGTCCCTTGGATTTCCTTTGGCTAAGCATAACTTAGAGGGCCCTGTGAAGGTGTTGGACTTTTTGGGCTTGACAGTAGATGCAGGACAAGGTTTGTTTTGTTTACCGCAGGACAAGCTGGTTCGGCTGCAGGAGAAAATCTGCTGGGTGAAGTCCAAGTCCAAGGTTCAGGTGTGAGAGGTTATGAAATTGTTGGGTTTGATGAATTTCACTTGTAGGGCTGTGCATCCAGGGCACACATTTTGCCTGTCTGTAGCATTTCTTTTGAAAGGAGGAAGGAGTAAGCACCACAGAGTGCGGGTCACTAAGCTAGTGTGAGAGGATTTAGAGTTGTGGATGAAATTTTTGGAACAGTTCAATGGGATTTCATTCTGGCAGTCGGACTGGGTAGAGCAATGGGAACTGCAGTTGTTTACTGATGCAGCTGAGGAGCTGGGCATGGGAGCTTACTTTGCAGGCCAATGATTTTCAGCTCCTTGGTTGGAGCATTGGTCAGAAGAGTGGAAATGGGATGTTGCCTTTTTGGAGTCGATGCCAATTTGGGCGGCTTCGGTGGTTTGGCAGGATCATTTAAAAGGTAGGAGGGTGTTTTTTTATTTGGATAATACTGCGGTGGTGAGAGTGTTGTAGGTTAAGATGGTTAAATTTTTTATTTGGATAATACTGCGGTGGTGAGAGTGTTGCAGGTTAAGATGGATAAATCTCCTTGTTTGTTACTTGTTCTCAGGAAACTGGTATTGCAAAGTTTGATGATTAACTTTTCCTTCACAGCATTGCATGTGCCTGGGGTTAAAAATGAGATAGCTGATAGCTTGTCTTGTTTTCAGTTTTGCAGGTTTCATCAGGTGGCCCCAACAGCGGCATTGCATCCAGCAGTCATTCTGAAAGACATTTGGCGTATTGGTCCATAGTAATTGGCAGGTTGGTGCAGCAGTCATGGGCGGTGTCTATGAGAAGAGCATACAGTAGGGCTTTATTTAATTTTGACCAGTTCTTGAGGCAGTTTCAGGATGAGGAGTGTGAGTGGTCAAAGGTTTTGTTGTTGCATTACTTGGCCCTGTTGAGGGAACAGGGATGGGCAGTTAGGACGGTCAGGGTGGTGTTGGCAGCTATTGCTGCTTTCACTCGTTTGGCCGGATTACAGGATTGGACTAGGTCCTGGGTGCTGAGTTGAGTATTAAAGGGTTGGGGCAGAGTTGAAGGTGGGGTCATAGATAGGAGATGGCTGGTGATGAAGGAGATCTTAAGCCGGTTGCTACAGGGTTTAAGTAAGGTGTGTGGATCCTTGAAGGAGTATGTGGTGTGGAGCACAGTTAGTGTGTCGATGTATTGTGGGGGCGTTTAGAGTGTCTGAGTTATTTGGTTTGTTAGTATGGGAGGATGTGTTGATGTTGCCTAGGGTGGTGTGCATTCGGCTGCAGTCTTCAAAGATGGATCAGGAGAGACGTGGGGCCCTGATGGTATTGGAAGAGGCTGATGTAAGTTGGAGATGTCCTGTGGTGTGGGGAAAGAGATTGTGGGTGGTTCAGAGGGGTAGAGTTCAAGGTTTAGTTTTTACGTCAGTAGGTGGTAAAGGCTTGATGGGTGAGCAATTGAATTTGATTATGAGAAGGGCTCGTTGTAGTGCTGGTTTAGAAGGTGATAGGTTTTCTTCTCATTCTTTTAGGATGGGTAGGACATCGGACTTAGCGAAGGAAGGAAGTTCTATAGAAGTCATCAAGAGGGTGGGAAGGTGGTCTTCCAATGCCTTTTTGTCTTATATTAAGTAGCTTTGTGCAGGCTTTGTTTACATTTTTTTTTTAGGTAGCAGAAGGATCATCTTGGGTCATTCTTTCATCTTTTGGGTAGCTAGGCATGCAGCAATTAGACGCAATGGAATTAATTTGGGGCTGGACCATTTTGGATGGAAGGTCATCTGGCATGGTGTTAGAGGGTTGATGTGGAACAGGATATTGCAGGTATTTATTGGGTTACAGAGTCAATGGGGGTTGCTGCAGGTTTTGTTGATTCATTTGTGGGGGGTGATTTAGGTAGGGTTCTGAAAAGGCAGTTGGTTTATCACATTTGTGAGGATGTGTTAGTGTTGTGGAGGATGTATCCATCCTTGGTTTTAATATGGTCTGAGATTATTCCCCAGTTGGTGTGGAGAGCGGCAAAAAATTTTGTGGCAGTGGAGAGAGCTTGGAGGTATGTTAATTTTACGTTGGTGAAATATTTAAAGGAAATTGGGTGCGTATGATACGGCATGTGGAGTTTGAAAGCAGGGATCCTGTATAGTATAGGTCGGATGGAGTTCATCTCAATGAATTTGGGGTTGATTTATTTAACCTTAACCTGGGCTTGAAGTTGGAGGATCTATTGAAAAGTGGTATGGTTTGAGGGGGAACAGTCCTTTGGTCTGGTGGGCAGAGAAGAGGGTCAGGCTTGACCCTCTTCTGTCTCCCTCAGTAAGATATTTGGAACTGAGGTGATGATTTGATGATGGGTGACTCAGAATGGAAGTATGGAATTGATGATATTAAGGTGAGCTGGGAAGCTTCCTTCATGTTTACTTTGATAAGTGAGCAAGTGGGGGATGCTGCTTATCCAAGGGTGAGCGGGTGTGCTGCCCTTATGTTTGTTATCTTATTTGTTGCAGTGTTGGATTCTGTATGCCTCAATAAAGTTTGATGTTTGTTATTCATTTTCCATTACAATAAAGATTGTCAAATGTTTTTGGGTGTCGGTGTAGCTTTATTAGGACCGTGACAAGTGAAGTTTGGAAAAGACGAATCTGTCACTGGATGACCTTGGTATGAATGGAGTGGGGGGGCTGGGAAGTAGGGAGATAGGTAAGTTATGTTTGTGTGGGTAGGGAGTGGCTAGGAAAAAGTTAATTAAGTTGGGAGCTTAGGGAGGAAGTGAGGTAAGGCTAAGGGGTGGGTCTTAGGGGTTTTGAAGGGGAAACTAGTGTGAGTAAGCACATTTTGGTGTGGTCTTGTTGCCCTCCCAGCCCGACCCGTTTGGTGATGGCTTGAGGGGTGGAGAAGAGGGTCAGGCTTGACCCTCTTCTGTCCCACTCAGTAGGATATTTGGAATTGAGGTGGTGATTTGATGGTGGATGACTTGGAATGGAAATATGGAATTGATGATATTAAGGTGAGCAGGATGCTGCCTTCATGATTACTATGATAAGTGAGCAAGTGAGGGATGCTGCTTATCCAAGGGTGAGCAGGTGCACTGCCCTTATGTTTGCTATCTTATTTGTTGCAGTGTTGGATTCTGAATGCCTCAATAAAGTTTGATGTTTGTTATTAAATTTCCATTTCAATAAAAGTCATCAAATGTCTTTCAGTGTCTGTGTAGTTTTATTAGGACCATGACAAAATATGTATAACATTTATGATGGTACGTTATAATGTTCTCTACTTTTTTCTGATAGATAAGATATATATATATACATATATATATATATATATATATATATATATATATATATATATATGTGTATATATATATATATATATATATATATATATATATATGTATATATATATATATATATAAATATGTGTGTATATATATATATATATATATATATATATAGTGTGTGTGTATGTGTGTGTGTGTGTGTTTTTATCTATTGATGTATTGTACATCATAGTAATTCTGTCTGTCATAAACACAAGCCCTTCTGACATCAGAGGTAGTAGCAAACATCATTTGTGCAGTGCTGAGGGTGAATTGGTAACACCAATTTCTGGAACAATTTGCATTACTCCTGTAATTATTCATCTCCCCTTTTTATTAGGCATTTAATATTGTTATTCTATGCAGTCTGCTGTCCTCTCTTTTTTATTTTTTTTTATCTTTCCTGTTATTGTAAGCACACACATTACTCAAGTAAGACACATGCTGCTGAATAGGCCCTTAATGCAGACCTACATTGCAGTATGTTGATTCCCCCTTGTTTGTTTGTTTGTTTGTTTGTTTTATTTTTATCTTTCCTGTTTTTTTTTGTAAGCATTAACCTTACTCAAGTCAAACACATGTGGCTCAATGAGCCCTTAATACTGTTCTCCCTCCCTTTTTTTCTTTATTTTAAATGTCCTTTTATTTTAACCAATGACATTACTTAAGTTAAACACATGCCTCTGAATTGTACATTGCAATATTTTTAGTAGAAGCACCGTGTACCCTGACATAGGTCAAATGTGTCATACACAACATTCCCTCAGTGATATCGTGGGTAATGGTGTCCATGATTGTGAAGAACTGCAACATGTGTGCTTGATGCTGACTTTTGTGATGGCATGACCTACTGAATGTAGACAGCCCTACAGAGGCGGGTCTCACAGTGTTGAGTCACAGAGATCTCAAAACTGAGGAACTGCTACATGCAGTTGAATGCTGACAAATCCTGCTTACCTTAGTTTGGGTTATGTTCCCCCCACTACTTCCAGTATTTCCATCTTTTTATTTCAGCTAATGTACCTTCATCCTCTCTATTTTTATTATACAATAATGTATCACATCTTCTTTTCCACAGGCCCCTATTACTGAAAACAATATTATGTCCCATTTTCAGTTTTGCATTTGTTTCTTTGCTCATACTTTCCATAAAATATCATCACTGAGTTATGTTTCTGAATTCTTACCACTTAGACTAATTTATAAATTTTCTCCAAAGCGTCATTCTTTTTACATTCTAGAAAACAATGTTTTGTTGTGTCTTCCTCATTATATTTAGTACATTTCTTTCCTCTGTTACTTCATATTTTATGTTACCTTTTACTGGTAATTTATCCAGAAAAAAAATCAGCAGAATATCCCCCACCTCACGCAACATCTCATGCATTTTTGTCTATTGTTTGCACCATTCTTTAACTTTTCCTTTAACTCTCTCCATGGATGTGCTAAGAAATATTTTCCATGACTATAATATACCATTCCCTTTTATTTCTATCAATTTCATTAAGTTTGAAGTTATATTAGTTTACTTTCATATTGTTTTTCTTCCATATTTTCTTGTTTCCTAGTTTTCTTCTCGCATTCATTTTCCATAGATCTTTATATTTCACATACAAGGTATCTACTATAATTTTTGTGTCTTTCTTTTTTTACATTTCTCATTACCCCAAACATATGCACTGATGCTTAACATACTACAGGATATTTTTTTAATTCAAACCTCCTTCTTTTTTATTATATACTATTCCTCTTTCAACTGGGTTCAGTCTTGACCGCTTAAGAAAAATTGAAAAATACTTCTAACATTGTTTTATTCATCTTACCTGGAAAGATATACATACCAAAGTACTCTAGTTTTCCAAATGTATAACAATTTGGCATACATATCTTTGTACTTAAATGATAAATAAAAACATTTCCACCAAGCCAATAACTTTTTATTTCTTCCATTATTTCTCTCCATTACCCTATTATATTTTCATACCCTCCACATTTCACTCACAATATACCTTTTTGTTTTCTGGTGAAATATATAACCTATTTATTTTCTTAATTTCACCAAAACCCCCAATACACATACTCTTCAATTTGTTTAACTTTAATCCAGCCTTTTTAACAATGTTTATAAACTTACCACTATCCCACTTATCCAAACCTTGTTTAGCCATAATAACCAAGTCATCCGCATATGACAAACACATAGGTATTACAATTCCTTTTTACACCTATCAGCTTGCTCTGTCCTTCCACAAATGCAAAACAACACATGCTCAAGGGATATCCATGTTTATCTCCTTTGTTAATTCTTATTTTTCTTCCCATCCATCCATTTACGATAACTTTCACCCAGGATTTTTTTTTTATAACACATTCTTATTTCATTCACTACTCTTTCCCCAACACATGCCTCTAATATCTTTATATCTTTCACATTACCTCATGGCTCACCCTGTCATATATTTTGCGTCATCAAATTTTACTAATGATGTCTCCTTGCTTTCTATAAAATCATATTTACCTCTTATTTTGCCATTACTAAAGTTTCTTTCATTTCTCTGCCTTTTACACCAAACCAATTGAAATTACAATATTTAAAAAAAAATTACAAAATTACAATATTGAATTACCTTCATAGGAAAGGGGTGACTACTCTGAAAATCAAGGTAGCTGTTGGAGAAAGTGTCTTTCTGAAATATTCTACAGGCAAATTTTATATTGGATGCTTCTTTAGAAATAATCACATCCAAATACTCTATTTTCTCACTAGAATGTTTGGCTGTAAATTTAAAAAATACACATATCTGAGTGATGTGGTCCAAAAACCCCTCAAGATCCACATTCAAATCATTCCATAAAATAATCACATCATCCAAAAAGCGATAATAGATACACCATAAAGGTTTAAAAACACTTGTAAAAATATATTTATTTTCCCATGCATATAAAACCAAATTGGCGTAAATGGGGGCACATGTTGCCCCCATTGCTACTCCTTGTGTTTGCTTATAGTATTCACCCTCAAATGTAAAATAGTTGTTGGACAGAATGTGGCCCATAACAGCCATCAAAAAATTCAACATAGTATCAAAAAATGTAGTGAGTTCTCTAACTGCTTCATAGAATAAATCCAAACCCTCCTTGTGGAGGATGGAAGTAAATAAGTCCACTATATCAACAGTGGAAAAATTAAATATGAAGAGAAACATCTATAAGGGGCAAATGGTAAGGGTTGGGAGAATGTGTTCTACATATGACACCTTCTTGGAAGAAGTTTAAAACATAACAGAAATGTTTAGGGTAAGGGGATACCCAAAAGGACTTCTTGAAGAAGTATCAAAAGGAATGATGGAAGGATGGGGTTCAAAATATAAGCCCTTATTGGGAAGTGGTGTGACCATTCAAAAAACAGGTAGTCAACATACTGATAGGGTCAATTTTGACACTAGTATGGTCATCCCTTATGGTTCAGGTGAACGTGCATTGAGGGACATTATAAAGAAGAATTGGTATATATTCAAAGGAAATGTTGATATTTTTCACACACTTGGTGAGACACCAAGCTTTATATACAAAGCTGGGAGAAATTTTAAATATTTGACAAAGCACAGTTTCCTTAACAAGACTATGTTCATCAAAGGAACTACTAAATGTGGTAGTTGCAATCAATGCCCCTACATCTTAGATAGTGACGTGGCCTTGATAGCTGGGCATGGTAGGGGCATTCCTCTACATAAGGGTAATTGTAACATGAGAGGTGTTATATATATTTCAGTTTGCCAAACATGTTTGTATTACTACATTGGCAAAACGGAAAGGAATTTTAAGACCAGAATATATGAACACCTTTATGCCATTAATAAGGGGAATGTAAATAATGCATTGTATAGGCACACACTAGTATGTCAAGGAGATGCAAGATTTAAGTTTGACATTTTAGAAGTTGCCCCACAGAGTTTTAGAGGTGGTTGGTGGGAGCTGCAGGTTGACCTTAGAGAGTTTTATTGGATTATTAGATTAAATGCCACTGATGAAACAGGTTTAAACGACCATATTTCCCTGGTTCCTGTTCTAAGAAAAAGAGCTTTAAACATCTGAATTTTTTATTGTAACAATATATTATTTTTAATAATGTAAAATTTAACATTTTCTAAAGTTTTTTTTGTGTGTATATTTAAAGTACAATGTTTTTAGTGTTTTAGTGTCTATGTCTTTAAAAGTGTGGAAGAATAATTGATTAATTGATTGTTTCATTGCATATAAAGGGTGTTGACTTGGAGCAATGTAATTTCTTCTGTTTCTTATTCTGAGAAGTCCCCAAGGTGTATACTGGAGAAGAAAGTCCTTAACAATAAAGAGACTGCAGTAACATACTCTTTGTGAGCATTTTGTTTCATGTGTTGGGCTTATGGTGTAGCTACTTGCTCATATTGGCACCTTTGAAGTTTTATTGGATATAAAAACTGTGCCTAGAAATAAAAGATTGAACTCCTGGACTGGTACTGTTTACTGTGGTATTGTATGGCATTGTTAGTGTTGCAGTTGCTCAGAATAATAAGGTATTACTCATCACTGTCACCCACACTGTGCTACATAATATAACTGTCTAGAAACCCTGTATAAGAGTGTTGTAATTACAAGGTCAGATTGTAAAACCACGGGTGACTTATAAACAGAATTCAGAGAAGAGATACACAGCAATATCTATATAGCACACTCAACTGTAATGTACACTGTTTTATTTTTAGCAGACACAGCCATGGTTCAAATCCTGGGAGTGGTAGTAAGTTGTATACAGAATCATACCCCACAAGTGTACAGATTTGTCCAGAATGTCCAGTTAATTGGCTCATATCTGCTGGCTGTTACCCTGTCCCCATGGCATATCAGTGTGCTAATCTCTGACATGAAGGCAGCATTTAATGTCATATAACTGACTGTCAGGCCTGTAGATATTTGGAAAATGTCTATGAAAACAAACCTGTCATTGTAAAACTCACCAAAGGTTTATGAGGGCAATAGTCAAAATATGCCCTGGTTTCACCTGCATGTTGTCAAGACATGCCCAGAGTATGCACAATAAGAGCTGGACAGGTATGTGCATAACATCAACTTGAAATCTGGGAATATGTGTAGAAACAGTCAGGTAGTGTTAACAAACAATACCTCCACAGGTATACCAGGTAAGAGGTGTATACTGCAAGTAAAGCTCAGTTCATGTATATAGTTGTTTACATCCATACCACTGTCCAACCTAAGGCCATAGGGTAGTGTAATAATACCTGTAATGTACAGATCACAGCACTGACTAGGAAAGTAATGAGAACTACAGGGATATACACGTTGTTAATTAACATCTTTCTCTCCCCCCACCATATCTGCAGCAATAAACTAAATACACAACTCAATCGGTATGTGCTCTATTAAATCTACTGTTGGGACATATGTCCTATTGTTTGATAAATATTTAAATTTGTTTCTATGCATGTGCCATGTTGAAATACTCCCACATTGGTGGCATGCTGCCATCAATGTACCTGCATGCTGTTGTAATGACCACTGTGGTTCCATATATGCATGTGTTCTGTTTGCTATGCTACTGTTCCATACCTGGTGTTTTGGGTTAATGTGAATATCTATGCATGCTGTTATACCTAATCCTGTAATGTGTTGACTATTACTAACCCACATATGTTGTAAAATTAAAACACCATAGCACGTTTGGGAAGGCCAGTCCCAGCAGACCCAACTCTCCCATCTTATCTGGCCATGGCACCAGGCATCAGCACATCTGGGGCCCACCATGAGACCTCCTCATCTGCTGGTCCCCCACCACCTTCGGGTGGAACCACCTCAGGGGATGGGGCTCACCCCCCCAGGAGCGGGCACGGACAGGACACTGTCACCCATTGCCAGGTCAGGGGTCTGGTGTGTAGCGAGCTCCACAGGGAGTTTGGAGATCTGCTACGCCAGCTTGAGGTCAGTCTGACCCTCCTACTCAGCCCCCAGCACAGCCACCTTTGGGGATGTGAAGGTGCAGCAGTGACTGCCCATGGGTGGGGACCTCAGTCCCACTGTTTCTACTAGGCTCATGGGCTTTTGACTTCCAAACACCCCTCCCCATCCAAGGTGTTTACTCCCCACATTTGTCATATACCGCACCTGTATGCTGTCTTGTCTGTTATCCTACCCAACATACCCCCCATATATACCTACTATCCCTCCCCAACATCCCACTCTCACCTTAAAAAAAAGGGCAATCTGTTCCCAAAAAAAAATCTCACCCCATACATAGCTGTCCAGTTCGCACACATGTCCACTGGACACACGTAATCTGGTCTAATTGGCTTCACAACAAATTATTGTTGTCATCACTCCTCTTTCAGGAGTACGAGTGTCCAAATCTACCTCCAAATCAATGTATATGCACAGCTGTTGCTGTAGAAGAAATGGGCAGCTATGGACCTTCCCTACACCCATCCTGCACATCCCTATCTGTTTTCCCTACTGTCTTTCCCTCTTTGTGCCCCTTTTTCACCACTTTCCTATCAACCCTTTTTCATTTCTTTTAAAGAAATTAGTAGGGGGGAAAGGGGGAGTAAGCACTTTTAAGCAGCAGTAAGCGGGTTTAAGCCTGTTTGCATGGGGGTAAGCAATGCCTACACTGGTTAAGCAATTGAGAAGCTAAATCAGTATAAGAAACTGTAACCGGAAGTTAGCAGTGCTTGTCTCTGCACAAACCCACTCAAACCTCCTTATAACTACTTAAAAGTGCCTTAATCACTCTGTATCCAGTGGCCCTTGTTCTGCCCAGCAGCAAAATTAACAGCCTTTGCAAGGCTCAAACCCAGGACCCTGCACATCATTGTCAAAGCGATTTACCATTCAGCCATGTCAGAAATACATAACCCTGATGTTTTCAAAAACATATCATACAGCACATTCATTCAACTGGACAGGAAATGTATTTATACATGTACATGTAGATGTATGTGTGTGTGTGTATGTATGTGTGTGTATATATATTTATATATATGTATATAGATAGATATAGATATAATATATATATGTATATATGTATATATATATATATATATATATATATATATATATATATATATATACACATATGCTTACATCTGTAGATATATATGTCTACATATATAGTTGTGTCAGAAAAGTATGTAAGAGTGGTACAGGATATTACGAGGGTAGTGTGACAGCAGTGAGGTCTGCGGTGGGAGTGACGGATGTGTTTAAGGTGGAGGTGGGGTTACATCAAGGATCAGCTCTGAGCCCTTTCTTATTTGCAATGGTGATGGACAGGCTGACAGACGAGATCAGACAGGAGTCCCCATGGACTATGATGTTTACAGATGACATTGTGATCTGTAGTGAGAGTAGGGAACAGGTGGAGGATACCCTGGAGAGATGGAGCTATGCTCTAGAGAGAAGAGGAATGAAGGTCAGCAGGACTAAGACAGAATATATGTGTGTGAATGAGAGGGAGGATAGATGAATGGTGAGGATGCAAGGAGTAGAGGTGGTGAAGGTGGATGAGTTTAAATACTTGGGGTCAATAGTTCAGAGTAACGGTGAGTGTGGAAGAGAGGTGAAGAAGAGAGTACAAACAGGATGGAGTGGGTGGAGAAGAGTGTTAGGAGTGATTTGTGACATACGGGTACCTGTAAGAGTGAAAGGGAAGGTCTACAAGAGGGTAGTGAGGCCAGCTATGTTATATGGGTTGGAGACAGTGGCACTGACAAAAAGGCAGGAGTTTGAGCTGGATCTGGCAGAATTAAAGATGTTAAGATTTGCACTGGGTGTGACGAGGGTGGACAGGACTAGGAATAAGTATATTAGAGGGTCAGCCCAGGTTGGGAGATTTGGAGACAAAGCCAGAGAGGCACAATTACATTGGTTTGGACATGTGCTGAGGAGGGATGCTGAGTATATTGGGACTAAGGGGGCTAAGGATGAAGCTACCAGATAACAGGAAAAGAGGAAGGCCTAAGATAAGGTTTATGGATGTGGTGACAGAGGACATGCAGGTAGTTGGTGTGACAGAGCAAGATGCAGAGGACAGAAAGAAATGGAAACAGGTGATCTGCTGTGGCGACCCCTAACGCGAACAGCCGAAAGAAGATGATGATGATGATATATATGTATGCATATATATATATATATATATATATATATATATATATATATATATATATATATATATATATATATACATACATATGTATATACATATGTATATCCGTATATACATATCTATATATGGATATATATCTATAGTTATAAAAGAGAACATAACAAATACATATATGACCAATGGCAATGTTAATGGGGGTGAGGGGGCCCAAGCTAAATATGTCTTCTAAGTATTGATATGACCCCCTCCACCACAGTGAAACAGATCTGCCCTGCAACACAGTACCAACTGTTGCAAGTCCCATACCAAGGACCCTACACAACATGACCACAACACGTTAACAGTAATCCATCCCACCTGTATGATGTCAGGATGGTATCAATAACATATCATGCAGTACAGTCTGGCTACCATAGGGAATGTACAATTTGGAAGCAATAAACATTCCAAAGATACATATACACACATATGCATAGGAATATACATATTTAGAGGGTGCACAACATATTGAACAGCCAGTATTCCTACAGTTAACACCTTTTCAAATGGACAGTGTATGAGTCACTCATACAAAAGAAAATTGTTGCCTGAAACATACCCACAGAGACGTCAAAGGATATGACACCACACACAGGTTTGCATACATAAGAAAGTTTTATCTGTGTACTATTACAGTTGCATATGCCATGTCATATAGCTGTTAAGACTTTGAAATACATACTAACTTATTAATGCATCTCTCAAGCAGATCATTTTATACGGTAATCCGAAAGCATAACATATGTCGCTGTCCAGGCCAAGGCCTTCAAGTAGTAAAACAGTAAAGGCAGACTGGGCCATAAGATAATCAATCAACAGTAAGTAATGCAGATGTATAGTCCAGCAGCCTCTAATTACACTCTGTACTCAATTCCTAGGGGGAAAAGACTTAAGTTGACACAATGGGATGTATCTGTTACATAACAATGCATAACTGAAAACATCACAATCACACTGACAAACATAACAGTCTGTATGGCATTAAGCACTAGGCCACCAATGTTCCCAAGGTGAAATGCATGGTAATGTACAGCCGTATACATTAAGGCAGCTTACTACTGATATCTCTCTCATGTTGTAACAGCCTAGGTTATATATGGTGCATACCCCCCCAAAGACTGACTTACAGGGGCATATAACACTGTTACATACACTGACCTCTAGACTGCGGAAGGGCACACATGTTTTGTGCAGCTGAAGCCCACATATATATGGACTCTACCCCACAACATGTGTGGGGGTCACAACAGCACTGAAATGCTAGCAGGAATGGCAGCACAACATAATCACAGGCCAGTACATAACAACCCCTTACTGCATGACAAAGCCTGGTATGTAGGTGGAGGACAGAGGCTGGAACACAGGCCATATGTGAAATAGTGTTGTCATACACTGAATAAGTTGCTGGTGTTACAGGATCATCTGCAACATACCCTTAGTCAGGAATATGAAGTCAGAAACACAAATGGATGTAGCCATGTACTGGTAGCACTCAACACACACAATGCCAGTGGTATATCTGACTCAAGACCTGTGTAGTAGGTAGACAAAACATAACAGGCACACCTCTGGCCATCTTGTGGATAGGCCCGCAGTTGTGAGCTATGCAGACAAACTGCATTCCATGTTAAACTAGTATGTACACACAAACCCTGTAACACGGGTGCTATACAATGCATATAACAACACTACTCACACTCTGTCTGTAGTTCTGGAACATTATACAAATATGTAGCTGGCCTGAGTCTACAAGTCCTCTTGTAAGAGTTATTGCTACCTGCTGTATGTAACACTGCTGCCCTCACACATGAAGGATGTCCACCATACAGGAATGGTAAAGGGACCACACCAACATGATGTAAGGATTTATAGTAGTGGGTTGCCATGACAGTGGCAATTGGAAGTACTACACAGCATGCAGCATGCAGGTAGCAGGTGAAGGACACTGAGTGGTGCAGAGGCCATCACCTGATCATGTCTATCACCTACAAAATCCATGCTGCAATCTATTCAAGGCAGTTCTATACATTTACTGGAGAAAGATAGAGAGAGAGAGAGAATGAAAGGCAAAGCCAAAGCCAAAACAAAAACAAAAAAGAAAACACAACAGAAATAAAAAAATAACATCCATCCAGCAAACTATCCAGAACAGACATCATTCCCACAACAGGTCTGTGAAGTATATATGCATGTAATTGAATGTAGTACTTGGTCCATAATAATGTGATAGATGATATGGAATGATGTATATGTGCCATCAGGTGTTGTTGTTGTAATGATGTTCAGCTGAACAACTGCTATGGACAATAGTGTCTGTCCCTGTGGGTAGTGGACCATACCTCTCAACTGTGCAGATTAGCACTGACTGACAAGATGTAAGCCATCATAGTGTGTATTGTGTAATGCAAAACATGTATATTAGTGTGGCCAATGGCTGGTGGTGGAAGTAATGCCATTATGATGGACATGTGGGTTCCAGAGATCATCACTTGCAGGACAGTCAAGTTAACATGTAATGTAGCATGCATAAATGTCATAGGTGTGTAATAGGCTTACCTGCAATTTGTCCCTATATATACCCCCCCCCCAATGTTAGGCTGTATCAACATGTGGCACCTGTCTGTGTTGTAGCAAGGCAGAACAGTGCAGCTGTGCAGGAAGGAGAGTTAGAGAGTGTGGACCTGATGCCTGAATGCACATATATATATATATATATATATATATATATATATATATATATATATATATATACATGTATGTCTACAGATATACAGACACCTATATGCATATATATATATATATATATATATATATATATATATATGTATATATGTATATATCTATATATATATATATATATAAATATATATATATATATATATGAATATATATAATATATCTATATGAATATATATATATATATATATATATATATATATATATATATATATATATATATATATACAACTCATAATATATATTTACACACACACACACACACACACACACACACACACACACACACACACACACACACACACACACACACACACACACACACACACACACATATATATATATATATATATATATATATATATATATATATATATATATATATATAATATGTGCATGTCTACATATATACAAACACACACACACATATGTACATAAATACATGTCCCCTAGTTTTGCATCACAGTGCTGCATGCTATGTGTGAGGGAACATCACACTTATCAATACACACATATATATACAGCAGTAAGTGTGTGCAACATGGATGGTTATGTCATGTGTGAACCCCTTGTTGGGACCACATTTCCCTTGTTTGTGAAGGTGGGATTGAGAATTTGGGGAAGGATAGTAGGCATATTTGTGAGGGTGGTTTGGGTTGAAAGATAGAGAAGACAGCTTACAGGGGTGGTATATGACACATGTGGTGGGTAAACACCCTGGATGGGGAGTGTCATCTGTGATGTGGCAGCCCCATGAGCCCCCATATGGAAACAATGGGAACAAGGCCCCCACCCATTGCCAGTCACAACATCAGCTCCATGGCCCTGAAGGTGCCTGGGCTGGAGGCTGAGCGGGAGGAGCATGTGGACCCTGTGAGTGTGTACTGAGGGCCTCAAGGTGCTGTAGCACATCCCCCAAGTCTCTGTGGAGTTCCCTATACACCATTCCCTGGACCTGACCCCGGGTAACAGGATCATGTCTGTGTGTGCTCCTGGGGGGGGACACCATCCCCTGAGGTGGTTCCACCTGAAGGTAGTGCAGGAGCAGTAGATGAAGAGGCCCCTGGGTGGGTCCCACATGTGATGTGGCCTGGTAACATGGTCAAATGAGGTGAGAGAGGTGGCTCTGATGACAACTGTTCCCTAAACATGCTATTGTGTCACTGTTATAGAACATATGTGGATAGTAATAGTCCACACATTCCTGGATCATGTCCATCAGCATGCATAGATATCCCCAATCACACAAAACAACAGTTGTCCAGCAATCACATAGCAAACAGACCACGTGCATGTATGGAACCATAGTGGCCCTTACAATGGCATGCAGGTGACATTGTCCATAACAGGCCAGCAATGATAGTGTTCCCACAGGGAACATGGCCACAAACACATAGCACAAAGTGTGGTACAGTATGATATATGTCCCAATGGTAGGTATTCTGTAGACATACCTACTGAGTTGTGTGATCAGATTGTTGCTGCAAATATGGTTGGGGGAGACAGAGATGTGTATTAAGAACTATGGTAAGCTTGCTGTATGTTGCTCAGACCTGTTTCCATCCTTATATCTTACAGGCAAGATGCCCCATGGGAGACTTCTTGTTTATACAGCGGCTGCAAATGAGGTCATCATCACACACCTGGTGCAGCATTACCAGGTGTTGTTTGGCAGAACAGCCCATGAGCAGCAGGAGCGGACCGCAATGTGGAAGATCTTGTCCACAGGGTAAACGATGTCGGCCTGCATAACTGCAGTTATGAGCAGGTCCGGCATCCATGCACTGACCTACTTCACAATGCCCGGCAGCATGCTGCTGCAGTCAGGGGGGATCACCTTGCAACAGGGGGGTGGTCATGCCATCTATCCCCCCTCACACATTTTAAGGAGATCCTTGCCATCCTCAGGGCACCTGCCCTCTCCGCACACACAACAACTGGCGGAGAGTATAGTGGAGGTGGGTGCTACCCACACACCGGCAGAGGAGCATACAGGTAAGGTCACAGTGCACATCAGTAGGCCACCGTTGCGTATCCATCTGCATCTCTACAGGTAAATCATGCATATCTGAGATGACATATATATAGTCTGTTGCTGCGTAGTAGTAATAAACAGATGTGGATAAGCTGTGGTATTGTGGGCTTGTACTGTTGGTGTACTGTAATGCTGCATCTACCTTGTACCAATGCCACAGCTGTGGCTACTGACATCACATCTCTCACACACTTATGTAGGTCCCTCTGATATACCTCCAAGGCAGCAGCCTGTAGCTGGTGAGTATGTTTTTTGTTCAAGTTTTCCAGTACACCGGTCATGTTATGGCCATGGTATATTCCATGCACACATTTAACACACCTACCCATAATGCATGCCATACTTGTTCACGTATTGTTACTGTTAACTGGACTGCATCACAGTGGTCACTATGATGGAGTATCTGAAGGGTATATTAGATTCCTGCAATATAACTAACATCCTGTCATTGCAAAATGTGTGCAAAGAGATGAACATAATGATGGGACAAATGGCCTACAGTAGGGACATGTGTGAAACATCATCCTTATATGTTGCTACAACAGTGTATAAACTATTATTACAATGCCAACTGTTACAGATCTACACTACGGCATATCATAATACTGTGGTCCACAACCCTTACAACCTGCAATATGGTCCCAACATGAGCAATGAGTGTGTAATATGGAATCGTAGGTTAAAACAGCAAATGCGGGGAATACATACCTTCACAAACACTGGAAGCATATGTGTGCACACACTCCAGATACAATATAGTGGAAGCAGCTGTTGAGGTACTGACTGCATGCATTTGTCATAGAAATGCACCTTCCAGCAAGTACACGTCCCCAGTATCACACTGAAAATGATTATAGCTGTGTTGAGGCAGTGGCAGGGTTGTTAGAGGCCAAAACTGCACCATCGTTTGACATCCACCTGTTATCCACCCCATCCCCCCACACAGTCACAGTGCCTATAGATACCCCATCACCAGTGGCCATAGCAGAGGGACAGTTGGTGGTTGGCAGCAGTGCACAGGACAGTGTGGTATTTATGGCTGCTGTGTCTGGACACAGCAGCCATAGCTGGATGTCTGGCAGGGTACTACATAGGCAGATGTACCAGGGTGCTCGTGAGAGGGCCGCTAGTACAAATGACAGTGTGGTATCTATGGCTGCTGTGTCTGGACACAGCAGCCATAGCCAGATGTCCGACAGGGTACCACATAGGCAGATGTACTGGGGTGCTCATGGGAGGGCCGCTGGTAATCATGACCCTAGCAGAAGTGCCACATCTGGTACCACCAGATACATGTTTCTGGCTGTCATGGAGGCGCAGGCATGTATGGAATGGTACACAAGACAGGGTCTGAGGCTGCAGAGGGCTGCTTTTTCATCTGTAAGTGACAACATCCGTGATCTTGCAGGTGCCCATCGTGATTATACAGAGGTCATGGATAGATGGTTGGGTGAGATGGTGGGCCTCATCGATCATGGATTATCCATGCTAGAGCAGGTGATGGGAATGGTTCAATGGCCAAGTGGATGTAGGCCAGCAACACCAACATCTGACAGTCGATGTGGATGAGCAAGGACTCCAAGCCACTCCCATAGTAGCAGTACCAGCCCCAGCACTGCAGAGGGGTGTTCTCCACACCACACCATAGCAGGCCACATGCACGTGGCCCTGGCCAGTCCCAGGAGGTACCTGATTCCAGCGGACATATGTCATCATCAGAGGAGAGTAGCATACCGAGCCTTGTACCTGGACGTGCCTGTGGAACTCCTGGCAGGCACAGTTCTCATATTCATGGCCAGAGGTGGTGAACTACACACCCTGCCAGGTATGGTCTACAGTTGTCCAAGAAACACTTGCATAGGGCAGTCACATGGCAGAACTATGTGCTTGCATACCCACACACAATAGAAACACACCTAGGGCAACCCCATACCTACACACACCACATCACCTTGGCCATATCAGTAACTTACCCCCTCACTCACACTCATGGTGTCAAACATATGGCCCACCCAGGTCTCTAGCAAACTGACAACATACTAAGTGCATATGATGATACCTGTGTCACATCCCTGTCATCCATAACATCGATGCAGGGACAGGTTAATATGGTTCTGATGCACACGTTGACTGTACTACAGTGTACCAGTGTACTGCTGTGTAACATGTAATGTTTAATGCTTACATGTCAGGTAGTGTAGCTGTCCAGCCATGATGCATTATAGCTGTTAGTAACACTGAGTGATTGTGGTCTCCATAATGTTATCCATTTGTGTTGTAGGTGTATATGTGCCAGCAGGAGGATTGTCTCCTGTCATATCTCACAAGGGATATGGCACTGTGGTGACACAATTGCTGTGCCATATCACGGGTACAGTTGAACACATGTCACAGGTCTGTATAACAGATACTGCCTGTGCCACATGGCTAGATGACCCCCTGGGACATGTATATTCAGCAACCTGAAGTAGATCTCTCCACATACATGAACAATCTTTCTTGGCAACACTGGGACTAGACCCCTACCTAGGTATGTAGTGCTACTGATGTGTGTGGCTTTAATTGCACACACCATACAGCATTTAGGATGACGTGTGTTCCAGGTTACATGTTATATGCAGAACATCCCCAGGCATGTACAGTATGGTAATGAGGGATGTCATGGTTGTATATGGACAATACATAGTGTGACATACCATCATATACACATTAACAAACACATAGCAGTCAGACACACATCCAAGAGACCTGGGCATATCAGTGCTAACTGCCTTGTCAGTGTGTCCAATGTGTTACATGTAGGCTGCACACAGAAGATGCATAACTGGGCTGGATAGTGTTATCAGTTACCTGTATGGTTGATGGTGACAGTGGTCACCATACAGTGGTACATGGGACATGTACCGGGAGTACCATGGTGTAATGACAGTATACCCAGCACCCAAACTCCACTGTGGATATTGTACACACTGGAACCCATGATGACAGTCTGACATACCCACCATCACACATTGACCAGGACAGCAATACAACCCCTTGTCCATCCCAAGAGTGCTACTACAGGTATATGCATCTAATGCAAATGCCACAGGTATAGTAGGGTGATGCATTGTCATGGCTCTCCTATGGGCAACAGCATCACTATCCCTAATACTGTGTGGCAATGCATATTGTAATAGGAGTATGTGGCCTCGGAATGCTGTACCCTACATATATGCACACATGCACACATACACACACTTGCTAGAACTCAGTGGGTATCCCATGCCTGTCAACCCATTTGTACAACAGTGTTGTGCTGGTACTGCAAGGCCTAGGTAGCCCTTAGGGAGAGGAGTGTAACAAGGCACATGTAATGTCCGGTAAAGCAGCAGCCACATCTAACTATGGCAATGGGTGTTGCTGTGGGTGTGAAGGGCCTCAGGGTATTCGCAACTACAGATGTACTAACACACAGATACTGATATCCTCAGTAATGCACACATACACATTTGTCAGTAATGGGGTGCATCAGTGCAGGTATTCATAGGTGTATACCTGGCTATTGTCCATGGAGAGATGGGAAGTGTAGGGGATGTGTGTACAGTGGTATCATGCCACCTTCCATTTGTCAGCAGGCAATCTATCTACAGACACCACTGTGGTGACCCTCAGGGTGAGAGTGACATGCATCAGCCAATCCTCTGGGTGCCTCTTGCAAATGGCCGGTAAGGTGCTCCAGTTGACATGTATGCAACATGTATTACATAACATGGTTAGTGTCTGTCCTGGAGACCTGTACCCAAGCATGTTTTGTTGACTGTGATAGTGTAGTGGAGGTATCCATGGCATGTGGTGCGTACAGGGTGTTGTGTTCTATCTGTGCCAGTTATAACAAAGCTGAGCAAACATGTCAGTGTCAGTCAAGCATAGGTTGCCTGTACGCATCCAAGCTGGATACCTGATATCTGCACATCTGTACAGGGACTGACAGACATCAGCTCACCAACTAGCTTTGCAGTAGGATGAATGTATTGACAAATAGACGTCTGTCACCGATAGGTATGCCATTACTACTTGATGGCAGATCTCACTAATATGTGCTATACAGGCAGTAATCTACAGTTAATTTCCATATGTCAGATCAGTATCCAGTACGGAATATATAATGTGACACAGCTCACACACCAGGGACACAACAATGAGGACTCAGAGTCCATCTATGCATGCAGAGGTGTTTGTTACCAGTACTACAATTAGCAATCTACTCTTGCTTGGGAAAGCACTGTCAACAGTAGTAATGTCAAGATACACTACATGCCAGTGTTACTGCACATAACCTGGGATACTACCCTTGTATGTAACACATTCACATGGATAAAAGTGTTGTACAGGTCATGTATACTCAAGTGTCCCAGACAGGAGACTTACACCCCTTGCTACTGTAATGACAGCACAAAGACGCATGTTATGTACATGGCATTACATACACCTATTACAGATGCATGTTATGTACATGACATTACATACACCTATTA
This sequence comes from Protopterus annectens, assembly GCF_019279795.1. Classification (NCBI taxonomy): domain Eukaryota; kingdom Metazoa; phylum Chordata; order Ceratodontiformes; family Protopteridae; genus Protopterus; species Protopterus annectens. Next base: position 603,494,954 of record NC_056728.1, on the reverse strand, counting down.
CAGATGTCATTACCCTGCTATGTTATCAGACTGGGATGTGAGCACTGGTTACCAGGACTGAGCAATGCTTAGCAGGTGTCATCATTGCTGCAATATAACAGCTGAGCACATTTGGACACTGGTAAGCAAAGCCTACACGGTGTAAGCGCCCATACATTTAACTGTACCCTAGCACCGCTTAGCTTCACTCTTAAAGCTGCTCAAAACTGCCTTAACCACTCTTTTTCCAACTGCCCTTCTTCTGCCCAGCCACAAAATAAACAGCTCTTGAACCCAGGATCCTGTACACTATAGTCACAACAGTTAACCACTATGCCATGACAGCTGTGAAGATAGTTGTTGTTTTTCCAATACATCTGTCAGTATACATAGTGAATAGTATTGAACAATTGCTATGCCTTTTACAATTGTATAGTACTTGTTATTGATTTAACTGTTGCATCACATATGTTGTTATATCTAAATCTACACATATCAGATACATACTGTGTGATGCATCTGGGAAGGTATACACAACAGTAATGTTTACACATGACAAGGATATGGATATATACATATGTAGATATATGTCTACATGTACATACACATATATATATTCATAAATATGTATATGTACATATATATATATTTATGTCGATATATATGTAGATATCTATAACTATTTGTGCATATATATTTATATATCTGTATACGTGTAGACATATATAGATGTGTGTGAGTGTGTGTGTGTGTGTGTGTGTGTGTGTGTGTGTGTGTGTGTGTGTGTGTGTGTGTGTGTGTGTGTGGATATCTGTGTGTGTGTGTGTGTATGTGTGTGTGTGTGTGTGTGTGTATGTATATGTATATATATGCACATATATATATATATATATATATATCCATATATTTGTATATGTGTGCATATTTATTTATATATATATATATATATATATATATATATATATATATACACACACACACACACACACACACGCACACACACACACAAACATATATATTTACCATATGTCCAGAACATGGAGTGGAGTCATACCTCAGCACCAATAGCCTCAACCTCTTAGTGCAAGTGGATGTCATGTATGTACATCAGGTATATACGTAGACTGTTGCTACTGTAACAGGGGTTGTCTTAACAGACATGCTGTGTGTGGGAGGTCACATCTGCTTTTGACATGTATGCCATCAGTTACTGACAGACATCCTAAGGACATCATAGTACAGTACCACTGATAGCACAGTAATGATCCTGCGGACTACAGCAGAGATATGACCAATATATCTGGACAGTCTGGCATACTCTGGTCAGTCCAGAGGTATACACAGATCCCCTTAGTGTGAGACATGCGAATCAGGCCTGACAATGTGGATGTTAACAGCCATGTACATGGGTATATCATGTAAATACTGGACAACATATGCCCAAACAGTTTATGTATTCACACACTCCTGTCTGTCCTGACACACAATAACTGGTGGTGCAGAGGTCACATGGCCACATACTACCCAGTAGTGAGTGACTTACATCTGTACAGCATCCCACAGCTTTGTCCGAAATACACACCAGTTATGGTGGCCCAGCAGCAGTCCACCTTGCAAACATTTTGACATAACATCACAGTGGGTAATTACACTAAGGTGCTAGGCATGTAACACAGCATTGTGCAAACTACAGGCAGACTGAGACAACACTGGCCTACATTTTGTATGGGGGAATACACATGTACCTGCAGATATAGCAGGCTCTACAGGCATGTTACAGCACTGAGTAACAGACACATGTGTGAAAGTGCATACCCACAACCAATGTGAACACAGCCATAGCCACATATGGTATGCAAGCTTAATATTACACTATATGGACTGTCTGATCAACACCATCCTCATATGTGCCACTCACACACTAACCCTACATATAGTGGGTCACAACACAGTGTGGTCCAATGCCTGTCTGTGGTATGGGACACGTGTGTGTTTGGCCCTACAAACATGTGAGTCGATAGGGTACCGTACACTGGAGCAGCATGTAACTTCAGATAGAACAGGACCAAGAACAATGACATCAACCACAGTCTGTACACAGCCCAAGGTACGTTTTCACAATACACATACTGTCAACAATCACCAAAAGTACACAGACCCCACAACTGTACACACAACCACAGAATGCCCAGGTTGTGTCCTCAGAAATAACCCCTACTATACATAACACGTCGAGCAGTCTGATATCTGACTGGCTTGTTATCAGGTATGATGTCAATATATAATGGTGTACAGAACATAAGCACCTCTTACTGCATGACATATGTACAAAAGTTGACAGACGTGTGGCTGGAGCCACAAACACTGCGCCAATATTGGCATGTTTCTGTGATACCCTCATAAATTTACTGTTGTAACAGGGTTTGTTGTGACATATGTTCTATGAGGGATATTAAGTCAGTAACTCTCATGGCTGTCACCATGTACTGACTGCAATCCTCAGGCTATGCTTCTGCAGTTCTAAGATAGGTGAACTGTGAGTAACACAAGACACATTAGACTCCAAACACTGGCCAGTCTGCAGATAACCCTACAGGTGGGTGTTTCCTCAAACACATAACACTGTCATGACAGGTTTTAAATCATGTAGGCCAGCCATATCCATATAAACCCTGTTAAATCAATATTACTCCAAATGCAGAAGAGCAACACTTACATTCTGCAGTCATGTCTAGAACATCCCCCTCCTGTTCATTGGCCTGTCTCTACAGTGTATACTGTTAGAAGTATATCCCACTACCATCTGTGATGCTGTTTGCCAAACACCGATATGAAGTCTTGCTCACAGTGAATGAAAATGTTCCTAGTTATAGGAGTGTGTTTCCATGCAATTGGCTATTGGAATGTTACCACAGTTGTCCCACATGCAATCAGCTAGTAGTGGACTGCAATTCATGCAGAGGCCATCGGCTGATCATGAGCATCCCTTACAAAACACAAGCTGCTGCCTAAGCAAAGCAGGTGTACTTCTCCACATCCACCAGAGAGGGGGTGAGACAGACATAGACAAAGTAATACAGGGAAGGGGTGGGAGAGTAAAACCAAAGCATGTTTGCATCATACACTTACTAGTACAGGGTTTCAACCCCCTGCCTGACTATGTCTTGCTACCATATGTCTATGCAAGTTATTGCATGCACCACAGACATTATATGTTGGGGAATTTTCCAAAGGTATATTTGATGGAGAGTGACATCTGCAACAGTGTTAAAGGATGGATAAGGTAGGTGTAGTACATGTGCCTGTCCACATGAACAGGTGTCAAGGTCAAAACAGCCACACTCCCTCAGGTACTCACATACATTAGCACAGTTGGCAGGGTCAGAATTAGACTTCCTGACTAGCTAGTTTGCCACAATACAGTAAAACACAGGTATCACATGCACCACAGGGGTTATCAGGATGATATATGGGCAAAGGGTATGCCAGGGTGTCTGACACCAGATGGCATGCTTCAGCAGGTCAGTGGAAGGTGTAGTGAGTGTGAATGGCGTCCAAAACATTATACTCCACACACAGACACACAGACACTGGTTGCCAGTACTGACATGCATGGGTGCATTGCTTCACAGGTGTGCAGTGGTTGACTGTGCCATAAGGCTGTACAAGGCTAGGTAAAGGGTATACCTTGGCAGGCCACATGACAATGGTCTGCTGTGTGGCTCAGGGGTGTAGTGTCTGGATTGGCCTACACAAGTGGATATTGTATTCACCATCCAGTCATCTAGGTTACTATTGTGGGTGGCCAGTGCTGTGCAATGCTTGCCATGTATGTGTTCTATAGTCCATGACATGGACAGTGTCTGGGATGTGCACACGGAAACAGATAGCTGGTGCCAGAGCCATGGCCTGAAGTTAAACGCCAAAAAATGTATAGTCATACCCTTTGGGAAAAACAAGGTAACTCCAAGCTACTATATAGGTGGCAATCCACTAAGCACAGAAGAGGTTATCAGGGACCTGGGGACCCAGGTTGACAGTGGCTTTTCTTTTGACACTCACGTTGCTAAAGTGGTTAGAACGACCTTCTACATTGCCCACCTGATCATGAAGGGATTCACATCCAGATCTAGTGAGGTCATTGTTCCCCTGTACTCTTCACTTGTCAGACCAATGATCAAATACAATGCCCCATTCGGGATGTATCTCACCCGACATCTGCAGCAATTGGAGAGACCCCAAAAGTTTCTCACCAAAAGGATAAAGGGACTCCAAAATCTGTCATATGCTGCCAGATTGAAGAAACTCCAGCTCTATTCAGTCGCATACCGTCTTCTCAGAGGTGACATGTGCCTGACATACAAGGCCATGTCCAACCCAGAATTAATGGACATGCCCCACCTCAAAAAATCCAAATCCACCAAAACCACTAGAGCAAGTGACTTAAACCTTAGCACGGATATAAATAGGACGTGCTGGAGGGATAGATTTATCACTCAGAGACTCCCTATGCTGTGGAATAGAGTCCCGGTCCATGTGAGGCAGAGCACCTCGCTGGCTCTGTTCAAGAGAAATCTTGACCTGTGGATGGGAGATCGTAGGTTTACCCCGGGAATCATCTCTGTGTCACTGCTGGACAGAGGCACAACAAACTAATGGATACAGTATTTTTTCATATAAGGGGTGGCGTAAGCCACAAAAATTTGGGCTAGGCTTATAAATGCCTTGGGGCAGATAGCCTAGTATAAACCTATGAACCTATGAAACCTATGAACCTATGCATATTCTGTGGCATGCAGAAATGTACCTGGGGTGTCTGAGGCATGTTGTGTACACAGATTGTTATCATCAGATATGCCATTCCTGGCCTCATGTGGTGAGAACTGGTAATAGACACCAGATTGACCCTGCACCTACATTGACAGCATGATACAGGTATTCCCTGGTGTCAGTGGCATCTATCCATACAGGGCATGTGTATAAGGCATGGTATGTCCTTTGTGGGTGACATTTTCTGGCTCTACAGTTGTTGCAGGCATCCAGTGGGTAACATAGTGAAGGAGCACTGTATGCAATTATGTGCCTATTGTAGGGATAGGGTGCCATGCCATCTGTATTCCACTGCAATCACACCGTGGTTACTATCTGTGGGCAATATGCAGGGAACTATAAACATAGTGGTTGTTACCTAGCCGAGTGTGTTTGTTTAGGAGACATGTGTTGAGAGTGTTCTCTAGGTAATACAAGGGTTGCCTATATTGTTCACCAGGCCTTGATGCAACATGTAGGGGTATGGATTGTCTACCCCAGCCTCTCTGCTGTTTGACATCTGTTATCTTTGTAAGGTGGACATTGTGACATATAATAGGCCCACCATATACGAAATTTGCAAAACCCATTACACAATGAGTCCAGTTGTTACACACTCCCAGCTATCTCCACACAAACACACACACATACACACACACACACACACACACACACACACACACACACACACACACACCCCAGTCTCACAGTAGCCATGTCTGGGATTATTGGACTACTCTTTCCCCAAAGGTGTATTTCAAAGTGAATAATATCAGCAGGCTTGCCAAAGTAGGGCAATGGAGGTTGTAGTGACTGTGAATGGCCTCAAAAGCATTGCTCTCTACACAGACAAACAAATACACACACAAACTTTTACACTTGCCATGTCTGGGAATAGAACTCCTACCTAACTAGTATATCACACTACAGCATTATACAGTTATAGGACACACCACAGAGATTACTGGGCTATTCTTTCCCAAAGGTGTATTTCAAAGTGAATGACATCAGCAGGCTTGCCAAAGTAGGGCAATGGAGGTTGTAGAGACTGTGAATGGCCTCAAAAGCATTGTTCCCTACCAGACAAACAAACACACACATTTCTACACTTGCCATGTCTGGGAATAGAACTCACCACAGAGATTACTGGGCTATTCTTTCCCAAAGGTGTATTTCAAAGTGAATGACATCAGTAGGCTTGCCAAAGTAGGGCACTGGAGGTTGTAGTGACTGTGAATGGCCTCAAAAACATTGCACCCTACACAGACAAACAAACACACACATTTCTACACTTGCCATGTCTGGGAATAGAACTCCTACCTAACTAGCATATCACACTACAGCATTACGCAGTTATAGCACATACAATGGAGATTACTGGGCTACTCCTTCCCCAAAGGTGTATTTCAAAGTGAATGACATCAGCAGGCTTGCCTCAGTAGGGCAATGGAGGTTGTAGTGACTGTGGATGGCCTCAGAATCATTGCACCCTACACAGACAAACACACTTACAATCTTTTACACTTGCCATGTCTGGGAATAGAACTCTTACCTAACTAGCATATCACACTACAGCATTATACAGTTATAGGATGTGCCATGGAGATTACTAGGCTACACCTTCCCCAAAGGTCTAAAGGTGTATATAGAAGTGAATGACATCAGCAACCTTGCCAAGGTTGGGCAATGGAAAGTGCACTTCATAGGTTCATAGGTTGATACTAGGCTATCGGCCCTAGGGCCTATACATGCCTAGACATGACAATTCCCTGACTATGTCTTCCCACAATATTTACTTCCCTGGGCCCCTGCCTAGCAGGGCACTTGACATGATCCCTGGGGTCAATTTCCTATCTCCCATCCAATCATCCAGGTTCCTTTTGAAGAGGGACAAAGAGGCACTCTGTTTGACATGTATGGCCAGTCTATTCCAGAGTCTGGGGAGTCCCTGGGTCAGGAACATATCTCACCAGCATGTATTGTTCATTGTGATGACAAGATTTGGATCCCTGGAGCATGTGGCTGTGAGGGTTTAGAATTCTTTAAGTGTAGCATGTCCAACAGCTGTGGGTTTGACATGGCATGGTATGTTAAGCCGAGATCACCTCTGAGAACACAATACGTGGCAGAGTATAGCTGCATGATTTTCAGATGATCAGCATAGGGCATCTAGTTTAGGCCTGTGATTCATTTTGTGAGGAATGTCTTCAGCCTCTCTAGTTGTTGCAGATGTCTTGTGAGGTACATACGTAACGGGCTATTGTAGTCTGTACTGGGTCTTCTGAGAGATGACTACAGTGGGACAATGGCCTCCTTTTCATTGGTGTAAAGCCCTTAGTGGAATGTGTGCCACATAGGTGGGTTTCCTGACTGTTGTGGTGATGTGGTTATCAAAGGTGAGACCACTGTCCATCTGTGTCCCTAAGTCTGTTATCACACTTTAGGTGTTTAGTGTACTGCCTCCTATGTGGTACTTCACAGGTACATGTTCCTTCCCAAAGGGGTAACTATATATATCTTGGCATTGATCTTGAGGCCATGGCTCAGTCACCAAGCATGTCTTTCTGTAAGGCCCTCTGCAGAATATCCACATCATGTGGGGATTCAATATTGGCTCCCAGTGTGCAGTCATCTGCAACCTTTGTTTGCCAGAGTCCCTTAATGATGGACTGTACTTCAGAGCAGTAGATGCCAAACAAGGGCAATGCCAGGACTGAACCCAAAGGTACTCCAACTGTCACTTGTCTGTGGCTGGGGTTGGTGTTACCTACATTTACACTGTGTGTTCTATCAGTACAGCAGTTGGCAGCCAATTGGGTGACATAGGGATTAATGGCCAGCTGGATACATTTATATATGATTCCAGACTGGGGGGTGGTGTTGAAGGCCTTGGGGAGGTCCGCATAGGCTGTGTGAACAACCTTACTCTTGTCCACAGCTCTGGAGATGGATTCACAGTTGTCAGTCAGGTTGAGGTGACATGATCAGCCCTTTACAAACCCAGCCTGGTTAGGGTCTAGTGTTTGCAGGTTGCTAATGTCTTTGTTTTAATTTTCATGATAATACATTCCATGGCCTTGCAGATCAGGCACATCATACTGCTGGGGCTATAGTTCCCAGGATCCAAGGTGCTTCCCCCCTTGTGGAGTGGGATAACTGTAGCTGTGTGCCACACAGTGGGCATGAAGCCTGAGGTGTGGCTATGATTAGACATGGGACATAGGTAAGGTGCCAGTTCAGTTTGTAGCTCATGTAGTACACAGCCCGGGATGTTGACTGGTCCCATGGCTGCTATTGTCATAGCTCTGGAGAGTGTGTTTTTACCTATGTGGCCATTATTACTGGAATCTGGCAATCTTTCCGTGTTGAGATGGGCCTTTTGAGGGTCGGGAGGGGGGTGCAGTTGGCACTGAATCGATCTACCAGAATATTGGTAATATCCCTGGGAGCAGTATATTTAATGGTATACATTCATTTGATCGGCTGGTGGATGACCAACCGGGAAATGTTTGAAAGCAGTGCAGCAAATTTTCCTTTTTCTGAACACGATATATGCGAAACACAAAATATCCCCCCTTTTTGACCCATGGTAGTGCTTGTTTAGGTGGTAGAGCAGTCGGAAATGTCACATTCAGTGTTTTGTATGACATTCCGACCATTCGCCACTGTGAAATTCAACATTCCATTTGGCGTTACACCCATTCGAGGTAAGTGTGGATGCTCAAATGAATGTATTTCATATTTAATACCATCCTGTTGTAGTGCAGAGCAGTTCTGAGCATTGCCATTTAGATTCCTCACATAGCTATGGAATGGCTTACAGTTGTCTTTGACATCTTTGGCTATATTATGCTTGTAACTAGCTTTGGTGGATGTTATGAGGGATCTCTACTACTTACTGTAGCTGGTAAGGGAGTATTTTGCATCATGGAAAGTCCCCCGTTTCTGCAACAGTTTTCTCCTTTTGTTGTACATTATGCTTATGGCAGGTGCCACCACGTTTGGCTTCCTTTTCTTGGTGGGGAGCATCTTGGTTCTATATTGGATGGCACAATTCATGCACGAGTGGATGTGCTTGTACAGAGCCTTCATGTATGATTCAGCAGTCATCCTTTCAGTTCCCATCTGCATGGATGTCATGACATTAGGCATATCTGACATGTGTAGCATGACATTGGCTTTGGAGATGTGTGTTATGGAGGTTTCCATACTGGTGTGTGGGGTAGGGATGTTGATGTTAAGGGTGATAGCTCATGGGCAGATCTGACCACCGATGGGGTTACCATAGGTGTGGAGCATTGATTTTCTATGTTGGTAATGACAAGGTCTAGGATATCTGAGCCCCTAGTGGGACTATGGGTTACTTGATCCAGGGCATTGGGAATTATGACTTCCAAGAACCGTTGGGCACACATGTTGGTACACACGTAGTTTTCGCAGTTAATGGCAGAGTAGTGTAAGTCACCCAGTATTAGGGTGTTTGCTTGTATCATAATATTTCATAATATGTTTCAAAAGCTGTAGTGGGTATCATGGGGCATGGTGGGGGATCTATAACAAGCTATACAATTTAGAATGCAGTCTAACCCACTGTTGGTTGCACTGGGAGTATTTCAGATGCATTCTGTTGGGCAAGTAGCCTGGTGGTGTGAATATCCTTGGTGAATATGGACAATCCTCCACCTTTATTATTTTGGTCCTGGTTTGGTGGCCAACAGGTGTGGTGAGAGCTGTATCTGGTATTGCAGGGGTGCTCTCTGGAGCCTTGGATCAGGTCTCTGTTAATGCACAGTTATCGATGTTCTCCACTTTTAGGTGTGTGTAGTGACTATAAATGGCCAAAAAACATTGACCCCTACAAACACACAACCAAACTCATACACCAAGAGTTTCACAGTTGACATGTCTGGGAATAGAACTCCTACCTAACTAGTATATCACACTGCAGTATTATGCAGTTATAGCATGTGCCATGGAGATTATTTGGCTATTTCTTTCCCAAAGGTGTATTTCAAAGTGAATGACATCAGCAGGCTTGCCAAAATAGGGCAATAGAAGTTGTAGTGATGGCGAATGGCCTCAAAAGCATTGATCCTTACACAGAAAATCAAACACACAAATGTTTACACTTGCCATGTCTGGGATTAGAACTCCTACCAAATTAGTATACCACACTACAGCATTATGCAGTTATAGAATGCATCACAGAGATTACTGGGCTACTACTTCCCTAAAGGTGTATTTCAAATTGGATGACATCAGCAGCCCTGCCAAAGTAGGGCATTTGAAATTGTAGTGAGTGTGACTGGCCTAAAAAGCATTGATTCCTAAACAAACACATAAACACACACAGTTGCCACATCTGGGATTAGAACTCCTACCTAAATAGTACACCACACTATAGCATTACACAGTTATAGGACATGCCATAGAGATTACTGGGCTGCTACTTCCCAAAGGTGCGTTTCAAGCAGCAGGCTTGCCATAGTAGAGCAATGGGGAATGCAGTGTGTGTGCATGGGGCATGACCCATTCATCTAAAGGCAGACACACAACACTCAGGCACACACAGGTTTATATTCCACAGGTACATGTATACAACTGCTAGATGACTACTGACTTGTACAGTCACATTACACAGTTAGCACAAGCACCACAGACACTAAAGTGCTGAGGGATACCAGAGGCAAATGTCTATGGTGATTGACATTTGCACATCATGTGGTTTTAGCCAATTGGATGTGTGCTGGGTGGGGCAGGCCTCATGATGGGAGGCTCTTTGTCACTGCCACTTTCTTCCACACATCTATGTATGTGTATTTCTGGCCTATTATACTGTGTTGTCCTTGGATATATGTGTGTATTCCTATCCAATGTGTGTGCAAAGCATGACTGGTGTACACTGAGAAGTGTATGCACTAACATCTGTGACTGTCAGATATGTATGGTCCACTGTTGCCAGACATGAGTTTCATTTCTGTAAGTGTGTGAGCATGCCCATTATGACCTTTCAGTATTTTGTTGTCTGACATGGCCTTCATTTCTCTAAGTGTGGGAGCATACACAGTATGACCTTTTGTGTTTAATGTGTGAATCCATTCCAGGTAGAGTGTACTCCAGTGCGGACTTTTGTGTTCTACACCAACAGCTAGCAACCTGTTTCCATGGGATATCTGTAGATTGGTTCACAATATGGGGTCATCATGGGCAAAGGATAGTGGGTTACTGTAGGTATTTCTGTCTGTGCTGCTTCTGCTACATGGTCTTGGTGTTAGCAGAGATATTCAGACATATGTACTGTTTTACACTGTGATGTTTTATGTCATCAAGTACCGTCAGGTATACATATTTGCTTGGAGTGATGTCCTGGGGAACATAGGGTGAATGCAGCTGTGTCCAGTATTGTGGTCAGCAGCCTACATATTCTTGCACAATCATGCCATTCTGGAGGAGAAGCTACAGACACTTGCTGCTGGGTCTGTGTAAATGGTTCAGCACCTTGGTACAGTGGTGGCTGAGGATCCCATGCTTGTGCATCCATCAACGTGACAGTATGGCCATATCCTGCTGTGGCCATACCTCACAGCTGTACAGATTCACACAGGTTACCCAGAGGCAGGGGTCATAATTCTGGACATTACTCTTTCACATTGTGGTTTAAGAGCAGGTTTGTAGCCACCCACTCTTGTGTTTGCAGCCAGGGATAGTATGTGCACATGGCTGAGTTTCAGACATCACACACTCCATGCCACCCATGCTCCTACCCCCCCCTCTATTATTCTATCTTCTTCCAAACATTATGCAAACATTATCTGATATGTTCCATCATTATCTGATATGTTCCGTATAGTTATCACCTCATCCCAGCAGTAATTTGGTGTTGGTCCACATTTCATGAAGTAGGGCATGGTGGACATGTTACTGAGATTTGTCCACATGGCCTTGCATTTGGGTTCTGTGGTCCGTGTTATGTTTTTCTTTGGGAGTCCATGACATAACATACATTGGCAATACGGGTGAGACACAGGCCTTTGGCAGAGGACTGTAGTCCATTTGGTAGTGATGCAGGCCAGCTGTAGCAAGCCGTTGCATTCTGTCACTCCTACAGTCCCAGACTGCAATACACTATATTCCCCTGGGGTGACAGGGTAGGTGTGCAAGGTGCTCATGCCAATACTTTCTGTCATTATTGATCCAGTGGTGTGGATGCCGGCAAGGTGCTGCTTACAGCTAGGGACACACCTGCATGGGACACCTGTTCTGCATGCTGCATTCTTTAGCTATTGCCATACAGAGGTGGGGGTCATATTGTACTCATTCCCAACAGCAGGGATAAGACTGGGAAGGTACCTGTGGGTGGTGGTGGGGTGAGCTGGGTGCATGTGTGCTATGGACACTACTTGCATCTGACTCACAGATATGCATGGGGCATTCCACTTATGCTGGCTTGTGCAGAGACATCAGCTGTTTCTCAGTACTTCATACCTATGACCTTTGTGGTCTGCCAGTGTTTGGCCAGATGACATTGGTATTCCCTACTACAAGCCCAAATAATGTGCTGCTAACCTGTATGTACAATTCCAAGGGTGTGTCCATTTGACAGTTACATATTATACACTGTCTGTCTGGGGTACTTCCCCCTGTGTACTGCTTGTATGCCTGGGCCCACATTCATACCATGTCCATCTTTCAGATGGTGACACATATTACTTCCAAACATTTACTACGGGTTAATGCTGGAATGTGTTTTGCTAAGAAGCATTGTTTTTGGCACTCCAGTTGTGAGAACTTGGCCCTGTCATCGGCAGTACTGGCCAATGGCCACCAGGACAAATCTCACCATGCATACATACTGACCACTCTCACACAATATATGACACACACCAACCTAACACACACAGCCCTGCATATTGTACACATGCTACAATCTATCCTGCTACCTTGGCCCACTCAGGTAATCTGTGCTCCACAGTTATTATACCTACACATACATGTTACTACATTTCTACATAGGATTGGGGGGCACACCTGACTGGATTGGGGGGCACACCTGACTGTTACTACATTTCTACATAGGATGGGGGGCACACCTTACGGTTACTACATTTCTACGTAGGATTGGGGGGGCACACCTGACTGTTACTACATTTCTACATAGGATTGGGGGGGCACACCTGACACTTGTACACATTTGCTATGACTGTACTGGTATTTCAGGTACTCCATTTCATTCTGTATTGTGACCTATCATGCTGACTAGAGGCATATCAGTGTACTACAGGTCTTAGGTTTGATTGACCTACATTTCAGTTTCTGACTTCTTACCCTTCAGAACTAACATCCCACTGCCTGACCTGTTGTTGTCTGTCTGTGTAAGTCTGGGAGAGGGGATGTTCTCCATAGCCATCAATCAGTGGCCATAGCACAGCCTTTGTTTGTGTTTGTCTACACCTGACCTGCTGGCTGAGACTGTTGTTGGGTATGTGAGCCTCCCTGATTGGCATGCGTGTGTCCTATGGACACACATGTGGCCCAGCACATTTCCTGCAGTGAGTTAAGTTACCTTGTCTAGTACTGGCTACTGTGATGACACCAGTATTTGTTACAGATCTCATGCTGCCTCTATAGGTGTCTACTATCTGCTGGCATCCCATTCAGCCAACAGATTCCCTTGCATGCTCACATCCATACCATAGATACAAGTAACAACAAATACTACTCCATTCGGCAATTGATAGGAAGAGTGACTTAGCTTGTGGCTGTGCCAGTATTGAGGATGGTGCTGGAGGGCTGGCTATGTTGGATGCACATAGTACACTCCCTATACATGGGTAGGCACAGGTAGTGTCATGTTTGGCATCCCTTTTACTGTATGTACAAGTCAGAGAGAGGTGTCATTCCCGGGTTTCTACCGTGTCAGTGTATGTGCTATCATATTGTTTAGCATGGCACATACGATGACAATTTGGGTACATGTAGCTGGTGAGTACTGCAAGGATCCACTGAATGTGTCCATGCACCAGAACTGTGACTTGAGCATCCCAAACACGTGCTCTATTGTGATTCTGGTCTGTGCGTGTGCCTCATTATGGAGTTCTTGTTTGGGTATGTGTGCATTTCTGATGGTGTCATCAGCCATGGCTCCAGTGCGTAATCAGCATCCCCCACTAGGTAACCGAAAGGGATGTCCCCATTGGCAAATCTCTGGTACAGCTGCATCAGATGCCAGATGTGGGAGTCATGATAGCTTCCAGGGCAGCCAGCACACACATTCATTATAATGCCCTGGGCATCGCACATGACCTGGCAGTTGATGGAGGGGAAGCCTTTGTGGTTGATGTAGACCCTAGCCCGCTCACCGTGTGGTGCTTTGATGCATATGTGTGATCAGTCTATAGCACCCACTACCTCAGGGTCTTCTGTTATTTGGTGGAAGAGACACATATTGCTGGCCAACGCCTCACGGGTATTGTGGAAATATACGTGCTCACCTGCATGTGCTGACATGCATCCAGAGACTGGTGGAGTGCCCTGGATGCTGATGCCTGTGAAATCCCTATGATATCCCCAGTTGGCCTTTGGAAGGTACCTGTGGCTAGTATTCATAGGTCTACACATACCTTGGTATCCACTGCGATGGGTTCCCCTCTGTTGGTTCTGTGTGAGGTGTGGCCGGCACAACTCACCAATTTTCTGTAGGATGTCCCTGTCCACCCTATAGTGCTTCACTATCTCCAGCTCATGTAGCCCCTGGTAGGTTACCCTGGGTCTGTACACTCTTCTCCTTCTCCTCATTGTGGGTTGGTCATCAGCATTCTCATCCTCACCACCCTCAGCCTCTTCCACATGTTGATTTATGATAGCTGCTGCAGCCCCTATCATTTTGATGCTTTTGTTTGGTAAAATTTCCCTGCTTGTGTACACTGGTGGTGTAGAATTTCTGGAAAAAAACAGATGGCAAGGTGTTTGCATAGTTTATAGTGGTGTGCTGGCTGGACTGGTCTGCTGCCTGTGGAATTGGCTGATTCTGATACATTTCACCTGCCAGCTTTGCTAATTCTCCTTGATTACCTTCTTACTGCTGTTTTCCCTTCCCATTGCTTTCCTGTTTTAGCCTGGGGATGCGCCACACAAACATAGTGCTTAGATGTGCGCAGAGCTGCTATTTCCTGGTTTACTTTTTTTTTCCTTTAAAGCACAGTGCACGGCGTGCACACCCACTTAGGCAATGTAAAGAGTGCTAGGCATCCTCAGACACACCCCTTGCTTAGCTCTGCTAAGCTAAGGGCAAACCTGAGCCACAGGGCTTCAGTAAGCTTACAGTATGCCTGACACACCCCTCTATGATGTTAGCTAGCTCTTTGGCTTGCACCATGGTCTTCCTGCACAGACACGGTTGGGTGCAGGCTAGCCATGAGGGGGGATCTGGGATTCAGTATCATTCCCCTCATTTGCATATGATTGCCTGCTAATGCCTAGTTACAAGTCCCACACTGAACCTTTCCCCTTAGCAACTACTATTCACTGGCCATGTTGTCTTCTGTTGCCATTGAGTATAATGGCAAAATTGTGATTTTGGATAAAATGCTTATTTTTTTTAATTTTTGTCTCGATCTCATTTGCGCGCCGCTGCCCTACACTTAAACAGCCAAAATCGGCTAAAAAAAAAATAAAAGTTTTTTTTTTTTGCAACTGTTTTCCATGCCAATGGCCATATATTTGGCCATTGGCATGGTTTCCACATTATATACACCCTTTATTTGGAGCTGTCATGGCGCCGTTTTGTAGTTTGCAGAAATGTACTCGGTTACTAGCCGAGTGCATTTCTGCAGACTACACTAGTCCTGCACGGCCGGCTGCCAGTTTCCTAGATAGCAAATTCACCTCATTTGCATGTTTTTTCACCTGCAAATTGGGTAATTTGCATACAGGAGCTGTGTCCATGCAGGAATAGTGCAGGAGCGCTGGTGCACATCCCGGGAGCTTATTCCTGGATCGCACAGCGACCATATTGCCTCCAGCAGCTCCTGCACTATTCTTGCACACCGTGCAGAGCTTGCTGAATCCTGGGGGCAGGGTGAGCAAATTGGTGTATCTAGGGAAATTATTTTTCTGAGCTATGATACAGACTTGGAATTGTCTAAACATAGCAAGGCCTTGCTAAGTCGAATTATGGTGGCTGTCAAAAAAACAATTACTAGAAAATGGAAATCGAAGTCTAAGCCAATTGTATTAGAAGCAGTGAATATAGCAGCAGAGATAAAACAGCTGAAGTTGGTATCTTTAGAAAAGTGTAGGAACAAATAGAAAAAATGTGAATTGTGGGAACAATGCATTCTGGGAAGGAATGAGGTTTAAAAGAAGGCAGGATTTAAATGAGCTATTTAATGTCTGACTGATAATGATTGGGTAGATTAGAAGTGATGTATAATGTTTGCAACCAACATTATGTCAATATGGTTTGCTATGTATAATGCTTACAACTAAGAGTATGTCAATATGGTTTCTTTCATTTATATAAATGTGTGATTTGCCTATGTCATAAGTGATAATTTAATAAAGATGTTTCTTGTTTAAATAAATAGTGGCTGGGGGCTTAAAGTTATCAGAAACTGGAATAATATTGATTCAACAACATTAGTAAGGAATTATTTACAACATATGTTCAGGAACAACAGTTGCTTCAGATTGAAAAAAAACTTAGGGAATGAAATATACCAGACATTGTTTGTGTTCCTAAAGAAATTGCTATAGGTTCATGATGAGTTTTACAATCATTGATGTGCAGAGATCATAGGGTTATAACAGTTAATTTGTTGTTAGATAATTCTTGCAACTGAAATCTTAACCAATCCACATAAGATTAATGACAATTATATGGAAGCAAGAGTCACCATGTAAAACTAACTGGAGTGATGCATTCAGAGGGAAAAAATGTAGAAGGAATGTGGAAAGGTTTAAAAGAGAAACTGAATGCCAAAAAAATTAACATCAGGATCCAGGCACAGGAGGATACATTCCCATAGGAACAAGATACATGATTAGGGTGAATGACAAAAAACTATAAGAAATGGAAAAGATGTGGTAGGAGTAAAAGCATACACACTGATAAACTGTGTGCAGATTCTAAAATTTATTCTTAGACAAAATCTTATGCAAAGCAGTTTGGCTACACAAAGAGGGTGATAAATTGTCCTAGTGACATCCCGGTAAGCTCAGATACTGAAATCAAATTGGATACTATTGAAAAAGAACTACAGAAGCTCAAACAAAGCACAGTCAGGAGACTGGATTAGTAATAATGACCTGAGAACACTTCGGCATGAACTCACAGTACGATTATATCTGTTATTCGCTAGGCTGTATAAATGTGGGGAGATTCCTCAACACTGGAGATGTACTTGTTAAGGGAAAGAGCAGTAGGACTAATACAGAGTCATACAGATATGTAAGTTTACTTTCATGATGTAGAAAATAATGAAGGCGGTTATATAGCACAAATTATTGTCAAAATTGGAAAGATTAGGACTTGAAACTATGTCAGGATGCATATGCTGAAAATAGATTTATTGCCACCTGCAACGTTCTATAACAATATAATAACAGCTATGAATGAAAAATTGTCCTGTGATATAATTTATATAGATTTATCATCATTTGATAAGGTCATACAGAAAACATTGAATAATAAGTTAGAACAACTAAGTATTGATGTGCTATTGATAAGATGGATAGTTGCATGGCTTACAAATAGGACATTACAAATATCATACAGCAATGGGACAGGTGAAATTCAAGGTTACAGTCAGGGTGTCCCACAGGGCTCTATCATAGACCCATACTTGTTTAGATTGTATCTTTAACATCTATTTTTTTCAAATGAGGTGTTCTACAGTCTGTGTGCAGATATCTTGAAAATGGGTAAACTGATTACATGTGTCACATATAAGGCATGTCTGCCAAAGAACTTGACTAAATTGACCATTTGGGCACATGAGAATAATATGCTGATAAATACATCAAAAACTAAGCGTATGAGAGTTGAGAGACATAAACTGAAAGGTGAATATTTAATACAGCACACAGTAATTGAATCTGTAGATGTGGAAGTTTGAGCTGAATTTGTCAGACAGCAAATTTGCTATGTCACTGTGTTCAGTGAAGGTGGCACCACTGACCACCAGTTCAGTACACTGGTGTGTGCTGCCTTTTATGTTTCAGACATAGCTGTAAAAGACCTTTGGTGTTGTTGTTAGCATGTGAGACTATCTTGACCTCATAACTGGTCTTGTTGGACATAATTAGTCCTCTTATTTTCCTGTTTAGTTTAATTAGAGAGTTCCTATCATTATAGGTGATTCTCCTCCTAATTTTAGCCATGACCTTTTTCCTTTTGTTATATACCATATTAAGGTTAAGATTCTACCAGTGTGGTTTGTTTTAGGGTCTCTGTGAACAATTCCCCATAGGTTTCTGTAAACTCAGCGTTGGGAGGGGCATTTAGTTTTGGCACACTATCACTTACTAGGATGGAGTTTGCTTTGCTCTGTTACAAGGTTTGCTGGGGTTACCGAGTTGATTTTTATTTTAAAGGAGACAGTTTCACTAGTGAGGATGTGACACTGGGGTTGGTACCAGGTCCAGTATGTTTGACTCTCTGGTTGTTGTGTGCACTATTTCCTCAAGCGTATTTGTGGAAATAAAGTCCAGAAATCATTGTGCCTGGAAGTATAAGGCAGTGTATGTTCCCATCTACTTACATCATCCTATGTGATTAGGTACCATAATCATAAAAATGATAACATGCAATATCTGCCATTATTCAATGACTGAGTCAACAGATTCACAGGTATTGCCCAGATGTATGGGTTTTGCATAACAGTTAAGGTCTTTGCCTCATATATACAATGTGCAGAGTTTGATTCTGATGTCAGGTTATTGATTAGGCTTAAAATGATACTTCAGGACATTTAGCTTAGTATTCATATATGACCATCCCTTGCTACATCTAAGGCCTTCCTTACGATATGGGAACATAATTCTCTAAATACTTAGCAAATCATGTGAACATTTTATATCAGAAAGCAAGAGAAATTAGTCCATTACAATTGTTCAAAATGTAACTGTAGATGTTTTTTGCGCCCATGACCTGTTGAACCAGACACTGCCTACTTGCCTACAGCTCAGTAATCAAAAGGTTATAATACTGTGCAGATGCCTGCTGTGTAAGTAAGAAACACCCACAGAGTTTAGTAAAGACAAGTACAGCAGAATCGATAATACAAGTAGAAGTCACGCAATAATAACCTAGTGGAGTGTACTATATGGCTGTTAAATCTTTGAAATGAATGCAGCATCCTGCTTTTTCTGTGATTACAGTACCTCCGAAGCTCATAACAATACTAATAACATCAATATCAAATCTTACTCTATATTGAATTGATGACAAAGAAATAAAATATTATGAGCAAAAGTGGATAACACAGTGTCCTTTGAAAATCATGCTTTTTTCTCACAGGGTCTATGTCAGATGATCAAGTTTGCAGAAACTCATAAGGTTATAACCATGTGATCGAGTTTCTGAAAACCTGAACATCAAAAAAAAAAAAAAAAACCCACAAAAATCTACCTTTTTTATGATTTTGCAGAGAGGCAAGCCCCCCTGCAACCCCCCCACACAATTTCCTGATCCGCACTGTACCAAGATCTCGAGTCAAATGTTTTGGGCTTTTCAAAACTCGATCATCTGGTTTTGACCATATGAATTTCAAGTTTTTGAAAACTGAATCAACTGATAGGGACCTTTTTCATACCATATGTGCAATGACATGATTTTCAAAGGGCATTAGTTTCTGCCAAATCTGTTTATTACTTAATTGACATTATTTTACAGGAAACACAGCTGAAAACATTTTGAAGAATATTACACAGGGCTATGATACATGTAGACTTCAATCAGCTTATTTTGACATCATTTTTAAATACAATCAAAATAATATGTTTTGGGTAAAATAATATATGTTGTATTATATTATTATTAGTTTATATGATGAAACTAACATACATTTTGATAGCTTATGAGTGCTGCCTGGCCCACCTTTTCTGCTCATGTCATTATCTGTTTTGTAAGTTGTAAATCTTTCTTGGCAAACAGCTAATTTTCCCATTTTCTCTGAATCTGAACACCTCCCTTAGGCTGTCTTACACATACTAGCACCCTTTCTTGTTTTTGACCATGCCATCTCTTTCACTAGGCTGATTAAATTAGCCACAATGCCACATGTGAAAAAATGTTTCCCAGCATCTTCACTGGTCATCCAAATTACATCTTTAGATTATTACCATATGCAAAAGACATCTTACTTTTTCTGAAAGATGGTACCTCACTTGGACTCTGTTGATCCACCTGAGGAGCCTTATTTTTTTAGTAATAATATCCACATCTTTGTATGTCTTTTCACCATAATAAGCTTTTCTAGCCTGTTTGTATATGTTTTTCAGTGCAAAACATGCACTATTTTGTAGCCCCCTTCTGAGTTGGCTATATCTTCTGTATGATCTTACAGGGTGGAATATATACAACTTGCATACACTACTTACATGGTTTCCCTATAAATGTTAATACTAATGTTTAATTTCCTCATCACTGCTTCCTCATACTGCATTCTTATATTCATCCGTACTTTTAGGTAATCTCAGATTTCTACTCTAGGTCCCTATCTACTTTATTTGTTCCTACAGATTTTCCCTGTGACTGTGTGGACCTTTCAATGGTGATTGTTGCGGTGGAGCTTGGGGTATTGTATTTCCTAAGGTCATTCCCTTCAGTTTTTTGGCCCTCCCTTCGGTCTTTTCAAACTATAGTTCATCTCTTTTTCTGAATTTCACCTCTGTTGTATAACTTAGTGTTATCACCAAAAATAAATAAATAAATAAATGCATAAATAAATAAATATTGACTGTATTACTAGCCCTTACATACTACTTATGTAGAAATTGTAAAGGGGCAGCTCCTCTACTTATATCTGTGGTAAACCATTGGTAACCTAATATTTTAATGTAAATGAATGCCATTTGTTGTTAATTTATTATGTTCACAAGGGCATAGGTTTCAGTATTTTACATTCAGATCATACTTCTGTCAATTAAGTAATTTCTTCTACATTCCCAGAAGTGTCTTGTGCAATCACTTTCTGAAGAGATGGTTTGTACTCTGTTTACACCTAAACTTCTACATTGTAGACATATTCATGCAAATTCTCACATCCATACAGCATTGCTAACAGTTCCTTATCTATCTAACCATATCTGTCTGTACATCTGTAAATACTGCTGACCCAGAAGGAAATCTGCCATCTTCTTTTGTAGGACCACAAGTCTTGTACTATTGTGATCAGTACCTATTTGCAACACAAGTAACTTATTCGCAGTACATCATTTACCAGTAGTGTATGTGTAATTATTTTTGAGCCTCTCAAACTTATTGTATTCTTTTCCTCTTAATAGCTCCATTCCCAAACTATATCTTGCTGTGACAGGTTCCTCGTAACCATGGTTATCTCCAACATATTGGATACTCACTTTAGAATGTACTGCATCCATTCCTAAAAATCTCTCTAATGCCTATCTATCTTCTGGCTTTATTATTTGTGCAATTGTACTTTTTTATCAGACTTCAATCCACTTGACATTAAAATATGACCAATGTACATCAGGCTTGCCACTCTTATTTAATAGTTGCTCTTATTTCATTTAAAATGATACTTTATTAATCTTTTTAGCACCTATCAATCTCCTGAGATACTGTTCTTATGTCTGGACCCACACTAATACATCATCAATGTTATTTACAATAGCTTTCAAGCTTTCAGTCACATAAGCTAGTGAAGTAGTGAATGCATGTTTAAAGAATCTGTGCCTTCCTGGTGATGTGTTAAATTACACAATCTGGACTCTTCTTCATCTAGTTGTATCACCCATAATACCTTGTTTGTAGCTAGCAATGAAAATAACTTAGCATTTACACTGATACTGATAAAACTATACACAATTACTAACACTCTTTTAATCATTTTCTTCAGATCTTGTAGCACAAAACAAATGCAAATCTTGTTTCTGCTTTACAGAAATAGGCACTATGTTCATCCATTCTTTTATTGTTAATAGCTTCTTAATGACATCTGAGATTTCATTGACTTCTTTGCTTCCATAGTTGTATGCCAGCTACATTGCATAAAGGTTTAAATCTCTGAGTATAGCCAAGGCAAACTGGGTCCAGGTAGTGACCTAAGTACTACAGAAGCTGAATAGGGAAGGTAGGAGGGAACAGGTGATACCTGCTCACCAGCCTTGGAGAGTTGGGGGTGGTTTCAAGCTATTGCTATGCTGACTGTGACTTTGAAGTCAGAATAGCACAGATGAGCTGTGGCTGTGCCAAGGTGTTAATGCACACTAGTCTTCTATGGAACATGTAGTAGAGCATGAATGTCTCTATGGTGGGAAAATATAGCAGGCCCTTATCTAAATGAGCACACATCTCAACTGCTTGGGGAGGACTTAGCCCATACTAGAAAATATCTCCATTGGTTGCCCAGATGATGGTCTCCCATGATTTGCCCTTCCATTGGAGGAAAGACTTGGTCAGTCATTACCATAGGACTAATGACTGATGGTGAAAGATCATGTGAATAAAAAGGACAGGAAAATCCTCTTCACTTCTGCTCCTGAGAGCTACTAGTACTTTCTTATGAGTATGCATCTCTGACTGATTATCATAACTTATTTCTGTATATTCTTCTGACAGACTTCATGCTTCCAAGGTTGTCTTCTCTGCCAGAAAAGTAAAAGTGTTAAACATCTTCCAGACTTATTCCTCAATGACATGTAGAAATGTAGCACACTCTGTCTTTTCAGGTATCTGGACTACTCCCTAGCAGAGAAGAATAAATCTCATTTCTGGATCCAAAACTTCCAGTTTTCTGTTGTTGCCTTGCTGTCTTGCAGTGACAAAATTCCTGGTGGTTGACACTAGAACATTTGTCTACTAAAATTCAACTTCAGTAATTCCAAAATACCTTCTCTGCAGATATGTGTCTCCACTCTGACACTATGTGTCATATCAATATTTACTAGAAGGCTCTGGAAGCAAAACAGACATTTAGATGAGCTTCTAGCCTCCAAGAGATGCATATTCAGACTAATTTCTAGAAGAAAGTGTACCACATAGCACGGTGCTCCCTATAACTAGGCATAAATATATTAAAAGCTGTATACCTCATGTACTATACAAAACACTAGGAGAGGCCACAAGGACAAGTTCAGGTAATCTGCAACAACATTCACGTTGCCCAACATGTTATTTGCTGAGAAAGTGATGTTCTTATCTATAGCTCACTGCCAGAGTCAAATTACCTCTCTGCACATGATTTAAAAATATACAAATATATGTAATTTTGTTTATTTAGGTACCAAATGACAGACAGGATGCTTGCTAGATGAAACTGGGTGAAGCTGCTGCACATAGCTCTAATTGCAGGAAATTGAGCCTTCCTTTTGGGGGCGCTACAAATTTCAGTTCAAGAATGGGTCATGATAGGCTGCCTACCTTCCAATAAAGCATTCATTGACACAAACCAAAGCAGGTTCTGCTGTAGGAAGGGGACACACATCTAAAGGTTTTCTTGGATTTTTCACCACTCCATATCTTAATGATTGCTGTCTGAATCAAAGAAATCTCACTTAACTGGAAAGTGAACTGCAAGAGGATTGTTTCCTCATTTGCCAATAGTATATGGGGAAATGGACTTTATTTAAATGACCAAAAAAAAAAAAAAAAAAAAGAGTCTCATTGCTATGTGATACTGCTCAGAGATTGAAATGTAAGTGCTGTTACTTATAACTCATCCTGTAATCTAACTGAACCATAACAAATGATAAGCCCCTTAACATCTAGATACCACCTCTGTCACATAAGACACAGAAGTAGCATCAGATAAATTGCTAAACCATGCAAATCTCCCCTGCATATTACTTTCATGTCATTTATGTCAGTAAAGCCGCAAAACTATAATTTTTTGTCTTCATATGGGATATGCACTACCCCAAAATACTATAAATTCTAAATATAACCCACATATCCTACAGACAGCAGTGAATCCATTCTGTGATATTATTT
Organism: Protopterus annectens; assembly: GCF_019279795.1. Classification (NCBI taxonomy): domain Eukaryota; kingdom Metazoa; phylum Chordata; order Ceratodontiformes; family Protopteridae; genus Protopterus; species Protopterus annectens. The sequence goes on along the minus strand of NC_056728.1, from coordinate 603,470,992 downwards.
CTCCTTATCTTTCCACTGAACATTGTTGTCCTTCACTGCATAAAGCTGACTGCCAGTAACAATACTCTTCTGAACTCTGTAACATTCAAACTCCATTTGAATACTGCCACCCAACTAGCATAAGTGTTTGTGACAATGACAACCCCAAACTCTTTAAGAAAAACAATCAATGTGCCTTCCCTCACTCTTGCTTGATGCCCTCCAGATGGATTCACTACTTCTAAAAGGCCCGTTTCTAAGGAAAAAAAAACTCAGCTGTCTGGAATTCACTCTCTAGTGAAATTTGCAATGACATATTGTATATATTTCTTTCTAAAGCACTCTCTGTCTATGTGTAATGACATATTTTGTCCATCTCTTTGTAAAGCACTTTCTGTCTGTTCAGCGCAACTGCATTAGGGACAGTAGATAGGTTTTAACCCCTGAAATTTAATATACTATTACTACCTTGCATAACTGTAAAACAAACTTCCATATCTTGGTTGCCTTTCTGAGAGGTACTGATGCTGGTTTGCCTTGAAAACTTGGTATGACTTCTGTATGAGGCTATTCTTTATGCTCTTTCAATTTACTGCATTAACCTAGTACTTACATTTTATTCTTGAGACTGCTTCATGTTACAGATTTTGCTTTGTAATAGTTTTTTGTGTATCATACTTTATTTGCTTTCTTGTACAAGCACTAAACTATGCATTTTATACCTTTTTGTGTAAGCACAATACTTGGGTGGATATGTTTGTCAAGTTTACGGAGTGCCAATATTCTTGGTTGTGACTGAAAGGGGTCTTATACCAGCTTGCCTATGCAGTTAACAGATAAAATAACATACAACATACATAAATAAACAAGTGACACTGCAAGCACTAATACCCCACCCCACATTTCATTCTAATGTGGTACCTATAAGGTTTGAAGAATGCAGAAAGGTCTGGTACTAACCCTAGGAAATATCCTTATCAGGTTTTCAAAGCTAAGATGTCCCAGACTTTCTCCACAGGAAAGAATGATTGAAAGTAGCAGGTGCCCAGCAATGTATCAATAAAAGCAATCATCTAATATGAAATAAGAGAAGTCATCTGACAGTTTAATGCTTTAATAAGCTGCTTGATGATGAACTTTTTTTATTAAAAAAAATGACTGGGCAGATATCAAAAGATCTTATAGTTTGATTAATTCCTTCATAGAGGTGTGAATTAAATGAAGGTTTACTTGATAACAATGCGTTGAAATATTTTAAAATCTCTGTACCTATAATCAGTAAAATATCTGGATTACCCAAAAATACATAAAAGTTTGGTTGATCTTCTGTTTAGAATAATAGTGTCCAGTCAGGTAGTAAAATGGAATCAATGGTGATTTATGTTGACAAATCTTTCAGAAAGCAGTATGGAAGAATGAAGCTTTTGCCAGAGAGTCATTTCAATTTATGTAGAGCATTGTAAATGTGAAAGTAAAAGGGACTGGATTTTTGGGCTGTTGTAGATGTTGATTCCTTGTATATGGTAATACATAATTTAGAAGGATTGGAGGTGGTCATCAAGATGCTGTATTCTTCTAAAATGTTTACCACTAATCAGTGTAGATTACTTACTGAAATTATGGACATTATTTTAAATTTTAACAATTTTGAATTTGATTGACATTTTTTAAGCAGTTAAAAGAAGTTGCGATGGGTGCCACTATGGCCCTAAGCTACCCCAATCTGTATATGGCATGCTGGGAAACAGAATGTGTATATAATTCTGTTTTTTTTTAAACAAAATTGTCATTTACAAACACTTTATTGATGATGCATTTTTTATGGAGGAGTAATAAAAATGAAATGAGAGAGTTTATTCAATATTAAACAATATTAATATTTTTTTTAAGCTTTACATTCCTGGACCAGCTGGTTGACACATCCACAAGAGGCTCAAACATCCTGGATCTGATGCTCACCAACATGGGGGACTGCTGCACCCCCCCAAATGTGTGGCTATCCCTGATGAGATCTTACCACAAATCAGTCTCGCTAGAAGCAACCATAATACAAGACCCCCTTAGCAACAACTTGACTAAAAAACTCCTCAAAGGCTAATTACAGTCTCTTATGTGACAGCATAAATAGCTTCATAACCCCTCCCCCACTGAATGAACAGACACCTATGCTGAGATACACAGCAATGCTTTCTACCAGCACCTGTACAATTGTATTGAGTCTGTCGTACCTGATAGAACAAAAGCAAGATCTTCAGGGAAAAGCAAACCTGCCCGGGGGACAACTGCCATTAATAGGCAATACAATAGGAGAAAGAAATTGCTGTCTATGAGTAGGAAGGAATGGTCTCAAAACTGGAAACACTCTTTCCTCAACTTAAACAAACAAATAAGACTCCTAGTGAAGTCCTTCAGAGCTAACTACGAATTCAAATTAGCTTCCCTAACTAAGGATAACCAGAAGGCATTCTTTAGTTACATCCGTAACCTTAAAGGTAAGTCCCAGATTTTCAATGGACTCATAGTTAATGGTACTACATATACAGAACCTGTGGATATAGCAAACCTGCTGGCTGACAGCTTCAGTGGAAACTTCTCTCCCCTGTTCACACCACATGTACCCCAAAGCATCCCTAACACCTGTCCCCACCTAGTATCTCCACAGCCAAAAAAACAGCCTATATGGGACCAGACAATATCCCAGGCTGTGTTCTACATGGGTTAAAACAGGAATTAGCATCACCATTGGGCATGATTTTCAATCACAGCCTAAGCAATGGTTTTGTTCCAGCAGAATGGAAAACAGATACCATCATCTCTTTGCACAAAGGGTGTGCATCCACGGATCCTGGGAACTATAGACCCATTAGCTTAACAAGCCTTAACTGCAAGGCCATTGAACAAGTCATCATGTGCCTTACTAACATAAATATAGGAAATCTCCAAATGCTCAACCCCACCCACTTTGTCTTTGTCAAGGGGAGATCATGTGTGTTAAACTTGGAGAACTTCTTTGAGACAGGCACCAAAGCTCTAGACCAGGGCAAATCTGTGAATACAGCCTACCTAGGCTTAGCCAAGGCCTTTGATACAATCCCCCACTCACCCAGCTAGAAATCAACACATATATTGTCAGGTGGGTTGCAAACTGGCTCACTGAAAGAACTCATACAGTTAAAATAGAAGATTCCACCTCCTCCAGCAGATCCATAACCAGTGGTGTTCCTCAGGGATTGGTTATAAGAATCCTACTGCTCAAAGTCTACTTCTCTGAAGCAGGCTAAAACTAAAGGACTGTGGCTGACAAAGTTTGCTGATAACTGTAAACTGGGAGTCATCACTGAAACCCCTAGCAATGTCAATATCCTTCAAGAAGGTCTTACGCAGACTAATGACTGATGCTGAAGTCATGGCCTTAAACTTAATGCAAAAAATGCATTATCATCCCCTTTGGCAAGAGTAATGTTCCTGCAAACTACCACATCAATAGCAATACCATAAACACACAGTCAGTGATGAGAGATATGGGCACACAGGTTAACGGCAACTTTAACTTAGATCACATGTCTCCACAGTGGTAAGAAGGGCTTTTTATATTGCTCATCTCATAAGTAAGGGCATTGCCTCCAGGAAAAAAAAAGGTTATAACCCCCTGTAATCTTACCTCATCAGGCCAATAATAGAATACAATGCTCCCTTTGGTATGTTCCTTTCCAAACACCTACAAGAATTGGAGAGACCACAAAGGTTCCTTACAAAGAAAATTGAGGGTCTTCGAATTCTGTCTTATGCAGACAGACTGAAATCAATGTCACTTTACTCTATGTCATACAGACTTCTCCGAGATGATCTGTGCCTGGCATATAGAGCAATCTCTGACCTGGCTTTAATGGAAATGCTGTACATTCATAAGTCAAATGGCACATAGGTCACTCGATCAAAGGACCTGTTTTTGGGAGTTTTTTTCCCAAACACCTTTATTGAATTATCACTTGTGACATAGACAAATTTGCATTCATATAAAAGTAATCACATGTACATCAACAGAACTTGCTGGAGAGACAGATTTGTCTCACAGAGGTTGCCCCCACCTTTGGAACAAACGTCCTATTCATGTTAAACAAAGCCCCTTGTTGGCCCTATTTAAGCATAATTTGGATCACTGGATGAGTAACCAGAAATTCACCCCTGGAGTTCCACCTGTGTCCCTCTTGGACAAAGGCCATAGGTACTGATTTTAGTGTCTGCCTGAAGCAGACACCCTTGGGAACATGGGTTGAACATGGCTAGTCTTGTAAGGTTCCTGGGGCCATTAGCTTAGTAACTTCCTATGATCCTAAATATGATAGCGTTTCAATCAATTTCCTCAATTTACTATTTATAAAGAAAATGAGTTTTTAACTGTAAAGATGCATAAAAAGGATGTGCAACATAATGCATTTTCACATTTTTAAGAGTATGCATCCTAAAAGTTTAAAAAAGAATATTGTCAAGGGGCGGTTCATCAGGACCAGTAGGTTAACTGATAATAATGTACGTTTTGAGAAAGAAAGCTTATTGTTAATTTAAAAAGTTTGCTGTAGAGGTTATCCTAATGATTTGGTGGACGAAATCTACAAAGATGTTAAAAGAAAATGATGAAATATGTACCTTGTAGGTTGAGGCCTCTAGTGAGACAAAAAACAGAGAAGAAGAATAAAATTATAGATTTTAATATATCTTTGTTATTAACTAATTCAGTAGATCGATATAAAAATAGTGATAAATAATTTGAGGTTTTTAGCAAATTTTCCTGATGTAGGTAAATGGATAGGCAACGAGCCTTGCTTTTTTAACTAAGAGAGGAAGACATTTTAAAAATATCTTTCTATCAGGATTAACTACCACCCACAGGGGATATAAAAGAATATTAGCATGCAGAAATGCTTAGCATGCAATTATTGTAGATATGTTAGGGAGGGGGAAAGTTTCCATTATTAGTAAAAATGTCAATACTAATATCCTGATAAACTTAATTGAAAATCAAAATTTGTGGTTTATATTGCTAGATGCACAGATTGTGAGGCATTTTATGTGAGAAGAACAGTGAAAGAGTTCCACCAGAGAATATATGTGCATTTGCATACTGTTGAGACATTAGATACTAATGCATTAGCTAAGCATGCTCTTAAGTGCACCAAGATGAATGCAGTCAAGAACAAATTTGTGTTTACTGCAAAAAATCAGGTAAAAAATATTAATATTAGAATTGGTACAAAAAATGTCAGCTTGGACACAATATGTATAGTAGCTAAATTTTGATGCTTCCTGTTTTCCTGCCTTAAATGACAAAGAGGATTTAAAGGATTCTGGGAGAAATAAATTAACACAGAGTTCCGCTGGTTGTCAATCAATGGCAAAAATGTTTAAAAGTATGCTTCCTGATGAAAACTGGAAAGAAGAACTTTTCCTTGTGTAGTATTCATTGTTAGCATTGCAAGACCATGACTTTTCTCAACGGATTTCAGTATCACCTGCAATGATCCACTCCAGATTGCCTTTTACATGACTTGCAATAGTATAATTTAACTCCTCCAGATTCCTGAGATTTTTTTATGTGAACTGTGGCTGTTTTGGATTCAGTTTGTCTTTCTATGGTTGCATGATTCCCCCAAGACTGCTTTATCCACTCAATAACATAGATTCACGTAGCTTCACCAAGGTTTAACCCCTCCAGGCTGGGGAACATTATACCTCCAGCAACAGGTGGCATTGGAAGACAGTGAGGCTAGGAGCCACCATCACTGGTTGCAGTTGAAAGCTTGATAGGTTAAGTCCCTAATGGTACAGTATGGAAGTGTAATGGACTTTTGCCAGGGACATCCCCTTCTCCATGGGTTATAAGTCTTTAGACGTATGGGCAACACAATCTTTAGTCTGTATTAAAGAATATAATATAATGGGACACACTGAGGATGTGTTCCTATACTCCAGTGATACGAGGCAAGCAGGCCACCCATAACTGTGGGATTGTAGATAGTTCTGTCATTAGTAGGTATTGTCTCTAAAGCATCTCCACATGGCTTCTTAAAAGAGTTGATTCCACGCTCCAGAGACCTCAACCTCATTACCACAATAAACAGAACATGCTGGAGGGACAGGCTCATAACCCATAGACTCCCCATGCTATGGAACAGACTTCCCATACATGTCAAGCAGAGCACCTCGCTGACCCTCTTCAAGAGAAAAGTTGATGAGTGGATGGGAAACAGAAAATTCACCCCGGGGATAACACCAGTGACTCTACTCGACAGAGGCACTGGGAACTAAAGTTGGGTGGCACTATGCCAGGGTAATCCTATGGCTAGGCTTGTAAAGGCCCCAGGGCCATTAGCCTAGTACAGAACTATAAACCTATGAACCTATGTGAAAAACAGATTAGACAAGAATATGAGCATGAAGCCAAAGCTACATTCTTTAATATGAGTAAAGATGAATATATTGCATTGGCTGAACTTAAAAATATGCAATCTATCATCATTAAACTGACAGATAAGGGTGGGAGAATAGTGGTTTTAGAAAGAGATCTGTATATTATGCAAATGAATAAACTCTTGGATGATGCTAATACTTATTTAAATGTGCCTAAAACTGTGCTGAATGCTATTACTGAAACGGTTTCTTTCTATGTTTTTGATATGTTAATGTCGATTATGATTTCTGAAAGCCTCTTTAGATATTTTGAAGTTGAACATCCATTGGTCCCAATGCTATATGGTTTGCCAAAAATGTATAAAAATCTAGAATGCCCACCTATGCATCCGATTGTGTGTCTGGTGGAGGGTGGGTGACAAAACCCCTCTCTATTTTTGTAGAGAAGAATTTACATCCACTACTAGAAAGTCATGAAACAATACTTAGAGATACTAAATCATTGTTGGAGAGATTGTATATAGTAACTAAATATTTAACACATGACTATTGGTTGGTCACATTAGCTATTGAATCTCTTTTTACCGTGATCCCCAATGAGTGGGGTGTTGAAAATATTAGGATGATTCTTAATGACCACCCTTCCTTTACTAATGATAAAATTTGTTTGATCTGCACATTACTTGAAATTATCTTAGAAAACAATGTTTTTGTCTTCGAGCAAGAATTTTTTTTGTGCAGTGTTGGTGTGGCTATGGGCACAGCATGTGCCAGTAGCTACACCATCTTAGCACTTGCTAAATGGGAAAAATACTATGTACTGTCTTCTAATGGATTTTCTGAACATGTGTTATAGTATGTGCGTTTTGTCGATGACGTGTTTCTTCTGTGGGGGGGTACATTGGATAAACTGGAAAGTTTTATTATGTTTTTGGGGAACACTACTGATTTTCTAAGATTTATATATAAATACTCTTCACATCTCATTGATTTTCTTGATGTTACTATTAATAAGGTTGACTGCGAAAAGGTGAAGACAAGTTTATATAGGAAATCTGTTCACAAAAATAATTTACTACATAGGGAAAGTATGCGTCCTAGGCATATTTCATGCAATGTAATAAAGGGACAGTTCTATAGGATTATGCATTTATATAATGATGATTATCAGCTACAGATAGCTTTAAATGAATTGAAATCTGACTTTCTGAGCAGGGGATACAAAGAACATGAGATTAATTCCTGTACTGATGCAGCATGGGGTGAGAGACAAAATAAATGCAAACCTCTTTTTGGTGAAAGGGTGGTTGAAATTGAACAAACTTTGACTCATACCCCTCAGAGAACAAAGTTCTCTAAGTTCCCTATTGCTTTCTCTAGCAATATTGATCCTTTATTGAGGCCTAAAGCTAAGAAGAACAAAAACATCACAATTCAATTATTCAGGAAGCGTTCTATCCAGAAGTTCAATTATGATAACTTGAGCAGATTGTGATAGGTAGAGTAGTTCTCTATCATTAGAAAGAATTGGAACATTTTGAACAATGTAGATGACTTAAAAAGCATCATAGATATGGTTCTCCACTTTACTTTTCAGAACAATAGGTCGCTAAAGAGGCAAAACCATGTACCCATGAATTACCACATAGGTGGCAGTACACTAAACACCAAAAGTGTGATGAGAGACTTAGGGACACAGGTGGACAGAGGTCTTACCTTCGATAACCACATCACCACAACAGTCAGGAAATCCTTCTATGTGGCACACCTCATCACTAAGGGATTTTTTCATCCAGAAAAAAGGAGGTCATAGTCCCACTGTACTCATCCCTCATTAGACCCATTATAGAGTACAATGCCCCATTTGGTATGTACCTCACAAGACATCTGCAACAGCTGGAAAGGCCACATAAATAACTCACTAAAAGAATCACAGGCCTAAAGAAGATGCCCTATGCTGACCATCTAAAAAAACTCCAGCTATACTCTGTGGCATATCGTCTACTCAGAGGCAATGTCTGCTTAACACACAAGGCCATGTCAAACCCTGAGCTGTTGGACATGCTCCACTTAAAGAAATACCAATCCCTCACAGCCACACACTCCAGGAATCTAAACCTTGTCATCACAATGAATAAAACCTGCTGGAGGGATAGGTTCCTGACCCAGTAACTCCACATACTCTGGCCCTCTTTAAAAAGGAAAGATCAAACCAAGGTGGAATGGACCAACGAACCAGCCAAATCTGTAAAAACACTACTTTATTCCAACAAACGATCCAGCCAGTAATGGCCCACAGAACAGAATAAAATAAACGTTGAGTGCACTTTCCCTTTGTCAAATACAAAGCTTCCTCAGAACAACCATAGTTCAAACATAAAATACTTATATACACTGTTAACAGATTAATTCATTGAATAATTGAATAATTATTTCAACAATTGTGATGTTAAAGTTGCATTACGCCAAATCTCATAATCGTGATATATCTAATCTAATACATGCCAGTATTCTACTCTTTTAAAACAATTAATATTAAAATATATAAATGTATACATTTGTCAGCCTTGATAATTCTGATCAACCTCACAATCCAACTTAACTACCTCATAACACAAATATTACTGTTATTAAAAGCCCTGACCCTTTATATGCAGTAAACAAACAGCTGAACCAAAGTAAATGAATGTGCACAGTATATTGTACAATCTAATAAACTCGCCTACCTACTCACCTACCTACTCTAACTATGTTGAAATGTATTAAATATCCACATAATATATATATATATATATATATATATATATATATATATATATATATATATATATATATATATATGTTGTCTAATATATGATATATGTGTTGTTGCAATGTTAATAAAGTTATTATGAGTGGATAACTTTATGAGTGGATAACTTTATTAACATTGCAACAACAATTTAAAAGAGTAGAATACTGGCATGTATTAGATTAGATATATCACGATTATGAGATTTGGCGTAATGCAACTTTAACATTACAGTTGTTGAAATAATGATTCAATTATTCAATGAATTAATCTGTTGGTGTATATAAGTATTTTATGTTTGAACTACGGTTGTTCTGAGGAAGCTTTGTATTTGGCAAAGGGAAAGCGCACTCAACGTTTATTCTATTCTGTTCTGTGGGCCATTATTGGCTGGATCGTTTGTTGGAATAAAGTAGTGTTTTTACAGATTTGGCTGGTTCGTTAGTCCATTCCACCTTGGTGGGGCTTTTTATAGACACCCCACTGAAAATTTTAAAATAGAACTTAGTTTTCATGCTAACTGTAGGACTAGTAATTTAGTGAAATTTAGTGTATTTTTGTTTTTGTACTGTTTGCCACATGTTTTATATTGGCAAAACAAACCACCCTTTTAATAGTAGGATATTAGAACATTGTAGGGGCATAAGAAATTGCAAGGAAAATAATGCATTAGCACAACATGTGCTTCATTTTGGCATTGAACATTGTTTTAAATTTATGGTTTTAGAATTAATAAATATAGGTATTAGAGGGGGTGACATTAGGAATTTAACAGAGACTGCTGAGCAGAAATGGATACTGCTTTTTCAGGCAGATAAATCCTCAGGTCTTAATGGAACTATTTCCCTGAAGCCCTTTCTTCAGAGATGTCCCCTCAAACATTGAGGTTTTATTTATTCAATTTTACCATTGGATATGTATTTTTATATATATATATATATATATATATATATATATATATATATATATATATATATATATATATATATATATAGATATATATATATATATATATATATACATACATGTTGTTTTTAAGTGTCTTTTGCAGGTTTATTTGAATATTATAAGATGCGTGTTTCTATACCTTTTTATTTTTGTGCTTATGTTTAGTCACTTTAAATTATCTAAGGTTTGCTGATTGGCTACTAGCTGCTATAAATTGATGTGGTATGTGGCAATTCATTCAGTCTGATGAAGTGATTTTAGATATCGTGAAAGCACTTACTTTGTTTTCTACATTAAAGTGTTTTTTTAAGTCCTCAGCCTTGACATTTAGTGCCTTTATTTTATTTTATTATTTTGTTTGGTTTATTGGCATCAGTGGTACTCATTGGTCCTGTTTTATTGTTGTTTTAATGTGATGAATCTATTCGGCATGCAGATATTGCAAGTTGTTCTTTGTCATGCAATTATACAAGATTATGTATATATATATATATATATATATATATATGTGTGTGTGTGTGTGTGTGTGTGTGCATGTGTGTGTGTGTGTGTGTGTGTGTGTGTGTGTGTGTGTGTGTGTGTGTGTGTGTGTGTGTGTGTGTGTGTGTGTATACAGTTATGTCCATGTTGCTGCGTATTTCACACTGGGCCTGGATATTCAGCCATAAAACTGGGAATTAGGTTTAGCAACTGGAGCTGTCTCTACAGAATGTTCAATCTTGGAAGTATTTGGAACATCTTCAGGAATGGAAGTAAAGGCTGAAACACACTCTGGAATGGGAACAACCTCTGGTTTGTTCTGAGATCTAGAGTCTGTATCACAGGAACAATGCTGCAATGATGATTCTGGTACAGGAAGAAGATGCCTGTGATTTCTAATGTACACCACACCCTCAGATTCTGCAAGGTAGGATCTCGGCTTGGCAGATGTGCCTGTTACTTGACCAATCTGGTCGAAACCTTTTGCCATTTGTATCCTGACTGTCTCTCCTTCCCTCAATGGATGAAGAAATCTGCTCACTTTATCATAACTGGACTTCTGTATAGAACACTTCTTGAACAATTGAGCCTTGATGTTTTTGTTCTTCTTAGCTTTAGGCCTTAATAAACTGGAACTAATAGGTAGAGTAGTTCTTGCTTGCCTGAAGAGAAATCTTTGAGTAGGTGAGCCAAGAATATCGTCACAGGGTATGTTTCTCAGATTAAGCAAATTCAAAAAGACATCGGTATTGTCATACTTTGACCTCTCAAGTAATTGCTTTGCACTCTGCACTGCACGTTCAGCTAGCCCATCTGACTGTGGGTATTCAGGACTGCTAGTAACATGTACAAAGTCCCATTCTCTTACAAATGTCTGAAACAACTGACTAGTAAATTGGGAACCATTGTCAGAGATAACTTTTTGTGTGGACTACCATGGACTAAGAAATGACATTTCAGCTTAGTAATAGCAATAGTAGATGTTAGATTAGGTAGCAAGTCAATCTCAAACCAATTAGAATAAGGGTCTACCAATACCAAGTAATGTTGATTGTTCCACTCAAAGATATCAGTGGCTACTGTTGATCAAGTTAGTTCAGGAACTGGATGTAGCTGAAGTAGTTCTCTCTGCAGATGCGGTCTAGTACTATTGCATACTGAACAAGAAGAAAGTACTTTATCAATGTCTTTCAGTAATGAAGGCCAAAATACTAATTCTTTTGCTCGACTCTTAGTAGATGTGGAACCTGGGTGACCCCTATGCAAAATCTGGATATATTCATGTTGTAAGGAAGCAGGAATAACAATTTTAGGACCTTTGAAAATAATGCCATCTTCCATCAACATTTCATCTCTGTAAGGAAGATAGGTTTGCACTTTGGGTGGTACACTAGATGGTGTTGATGGCCATTCAACTTTAATGTAGTGATTGAGCCTTTGCAAAATTGGATCAGTTATTGTGTGATCTCTCAACTCATTAAGCCTGATGGTAGAAAAATGATGTGCTGCCATCACGTCAAAGTCAAAATTCTCTGTTTCAAGCTGTTCCATTCTATTTCTGGGTGATCTGGATAAGTTATCAACCAGATAGAGTAGTTTGCCTTTCATGTAGACCATTTTGAAGTTGTACTTTTGCAATTTGAGCATCATTCTATGTAATCTCACTGGAGTGGAATGCATAGGCTTCTTTAGAATAGTAACTAGAGGTTGGTGGTCAGTTTCAACCTGAATAACTTGACCATCAATTTAATCATGAAACTTTAAACATGCAAATACTATTGCAAACAGTCTTTCTCAATTTGTGCACATTGCATCTCAGTTTGGGTAAGTGTTCTAGATACATAGGCTACTGGTCTGCCCTTTTGAAGTATACATTTGGCAAGATCAAATTTTAAAGCATCACAGGAAAGAGTAACTGATTTGTTCACATCATAGTATCTTAATGTAGGTGAGGTGGCAATTTTCTGCTTGAGGTCTTCAAATGCCATCTGGTGTTGTTCTAACCATGGCCATGCAACATTTTTGCACATTAGCTCTCTTAAAGGTGCTGTCAACTCACTGATATCTGGTATAAACTTGCCTAAATAGTTGACCATGCCGAGAAAACTTTGTAGAGCTTGAACATTGTCTGGTGCTAACATCTAAAAAATAGCTGCTTGCTTAGTCGGGTCTGGTCTCAAGCCCGTACTTGTAAATAAATGACCTACATATGTAATTTCTGGTAGTCTGAATTTGCACTTCAGATGATTGAGCTTCAAGTTCACTTCATGTGCTCTGTCTAGAACATTATTTAAGTTTCTGCCATGCTCTGCTTCACCATTGCCTCTAACCTATAAATCATTTACTATTATGGCACAAGGATAACCTGAAAGAATTTGCTCCATTGCACACTGGAATACTTAACTTGCAAAATTTATTCCAAATGGCATCTTTAGGAATCTGTATCTGCCAAATGAAGTACCAAAAGTGATTAGTAATGAGGATTTGATCAAGCATCACTTGCCAAAATGAACATTTTGCATCCATGACAGAAAAAACAGTGGCATTCGGTATTAGAGCTGCAACCTCTTCGACTGTGCACATTGGATGATGTGGTCTCTTCAATGCATTGTTCAAATCTCTTGTCTCAATGCATATTCTGATTTTGTCATAAACTTTTTTTTGACCTGCTACCATAGATGACACCCATTCAGTTGGTCCTGTAACTGGACAAATTACACCTTACTGTACCATTTTATCCATCTGAGCCTTAACTTTATCCTGTATAGCTATAGAGCTCTTATTGCTGATCTAACAACTAGAGTGACCTCTGGATATAACTTCATGGAATACACAACTGAAAGTTTGCCCAACTTCTCATCAAAAACATCAGCATACTCTGAGAAAATGGCTTCAGAAAAAATGGAACTAGGATATGCACTTGTGTGATGAACTTCTTTGGTAAAAGAAAGCAGATTCATTCTCAAACCCTATAATGACTGTACTGGTCTTTGAACTACATAGAATAACAAGCTGTAACAGTTATTGGCAAAATATCATGAATGCATCACTGAGCCTTCTGTTTGAATTTCTTCACCTCCATAAGCAACAAGCTTCACACTACTGGCCACATTCAGTTGCTTATTACTTCTCACTTTAGCAGATGTGTCTGCTGATATAACATTATACTTTGAACCAGTGTTTACTTTAAGCTCTGTGGATTTACCTTTGACCCAGACTGTATAAAACACCTCACTCTTTGCCAGTAAAGTCACTGCATCAACTCTCTCACCGGTTACTGATGCATCATGTACATAGAAAGTCGACTGTTGCATCTCCACTTGATCAACCTGCTTTTTTGTAAGACCTTTCTTTACAACCATGTGGGGTTTGCTTGATTAGCAAACTTTTTGAAAATGGCTCCATTTTTTACACTTTTGACATTGTTGACCAAATGCCAAGCACTTCTCTCTTTTAGACTCATGATTTGCACCAAAATTGTGACAGTTAACAACAAAGCTAGACTTGGGTTTTGCTGATTCATGTGTGTACTGCACTGAGAATGCTTCTTTAACCGAACTGGTCTTAGAACATGCTGGAAAACTATGTGGTTTCCCCGGTGAGCCAGCAGGGGTTGTGGCTATGTGCTTAGTAGGCCTATTTCTGGTTGCCATGCTTTGCATGCTATCTACATTTGCTCTGGAGCATGCTGAAACTATGTTCTTGTCACTTGCAAGCATATTTCTGTGTTTTCTTTCACTTCATGGATATGACAAATCTCAATGGCTTTACTCAACATTAAATCACAAAGTAGAATCTTTCTCACAGCAGCACTATTGATACCATGCACAACCCTGTCCTTTATTAACTCATCTTTTAAGTCACCAAACCGACATATTTTGGCCTTGTTTCTCAGATCATTTATATAAGCTGCAAATGTCTCCCCTGGTTTCTGATCTCTTGTGTAAAACCTATGCCTCTCTAGTGTAATATTTGTCTGGGGGTTACACATTTCTCAGAACTTGCACTACAAACAGTCGGGGTCTTCCCTTGATTCAGCCTGTACAACAATACAATGGTTTTCACCTTCTCCTTCATATACTGCTAATGCATACACAAATGAATGCCCTCTATATATAGCCTCTGATCCAGCTAACTTTAGTTTTGCTTGTTTAATCTCGTTTCATGCCCTTTGTACTTTTCTTGTGCTCGTTTTACTCTAAACATGCCCGTTTCGCCTCTAACATACTCGTTTTACTTTTCTGATAATCATTTCATCAAACATTTTTATTTTAAACATTTCCCTTAGTACCCCCACTTGTTTAATAATGTGTTTTGTGCCCTTGCAATACCCCATTCTGTCCTTTTTGGGAAATAAGTAGCTTGCATGTATTCTCATTACTTTTGCTTCTTTTTTGGCTCTTTTTTGTGTTCGTTTCTCTTAATTTACCTTCACTGTCATCTCCGCACCTCATTTCTACGAATCTTATTCTCTGTGATCCCAGTTCTGACATCATGTCACTCTCCTACTTTGGACACAATAAAAGAGTCTTTGTGGGTTCTGCAGCTTTATCGTATACAAATTATGATAGAAGTTTACTGACTTTAACTTAAGTAACTTATATACAAACTAACTACTGCAATCATACATGCTCACTCTCTGGCTGCAGTCTCAAAATGGCACTTGGAATAGCACGTCTGGTATTTGTATGTGCATGTTCAGTCCTTGATATGCTTCTTAAATACACAGCACATATACTCTGATGTACAAGAACATAACTTGAGATATAACAAAAATTTCATCTCTTGAGTGAGCATGTCTCACTGAGTCTATGTCTGTTTTTCAAAATAAATCCAAGACAGTCCTCTGGGAATACAAAGTAAAGTCTGGCTAGCCTTAATAACCTATACAATTTCCTTTCTGTCCTTTTCACAGCCTGCTTGATATAAATATGTGGCATGAGCAAGTCTTCACACTAAACACTGCCACACCTCTCCATCTTCTGCTGCTCTGCAGCCGTGGCCTGGGGTGATTCATAAACTGTTGATAATCGGCGGTTGTGGCTATAGAGTAGTTGTGGAGTGGAGGTGTGGCTGTGGAACAGTGGTGATGTACACAGTATGCAGGTTTAGTGATTATTTTGTGGTGATGCTCCAAATCAGGAGATGTCAGTGTTGTTACTATAATGTGGGTAGACAGGAGCTGGGCTGACCTCATGTCATTCTTCATATAGTGTCATTCCTAGAATCTGTTAACCATTTAATACAATATCTCAGAGATGTATCATCAAATCAAGAAGCATTACAGTAACATCACATGTAAGCCAATCTAACACCAGTATCCATGTGGTTATGGCTATATCTTCTAACTTGCACTTTTGCTTTTTTAATATTAGGCAAGTCATGGGAGTATACATTTAAAGTAAACCAAAACCATCCATTCATGCAGACTATTTTTAGGTAGAGATACTTTTCTTTCCCTTATCTCTATTCTCAGAAAGGATTTCTCTGTTAGAAATAATCAGCTAGCTGCTTGTTTGCTATATTCGATAATTGCACTTTGTTATTAATAACAAAGGTGAAGAAAATTTATTTTTAAGGTTGACTATTTTAACGTCAGCTTGTCCAAATTGATGCAAGCTAACTAGATGCATGTCTTAGTATTCATTTATATATAGATATTTCTCCAGCATGCAAGGGTAAGGTTACTTTGCCATACAGTGTTATACATGCATCTATGACAGGACAAGCCCACCTGGCAGTGTAAACATTGGCTCTACATGATTTTCACTGTTGAAGTGACACCCCAACCCCCTGTCAGAAAACAGGATAAAACGGTTGTGGCTAGAAGCATGGATGGATGGATGGATGTTATGCATGCTTTATCATTTTGAAACATAGTACTGTCAGCTGAAAAGCACTCTGCCCTACATTACCATCAGTCAGTGTTAGTGTGACATGCCTTAGTTGTAACTTTAGAATACCTCCTTAGATCCGGACAAATTTATTGACGTGTAATATGCAATAAGAAAATGATATTTTGCACGATTGATATTAAGAACCTATATAGTGTGATACCACATGATGATGGCCTTGATCGGTTTAATGAATTCTTGATCGAAGGTATAAGTTTCACCCTGAACAAGACTGATAACTTCAATATTTTGATGAAATTGGTATGTCAAAGCTCTTTGCAAAAGAAGGCCGTTCCTATGGGTGTTGTGTGTGCCCCTTTGTTTGCAAATATAGTGATGGTACAATGGGAAAAAAAGATTTCTTTTTAAGACCAATGTCTTTAACTATGTGAGTTTATATACTCATTTCCTGGATGATACTTTTATTATTTGGAATGGGTCTTTGGATGACTTATTCCATTTTGTTGATTATTTAAATACAACTACATCTTTTTTAAAATTTGCACACACTGTTGGATATTCTATCATTAATTATTTAGATATTGAGGTGAGGGTTAATACTGAAGCACTGGGTTTAATAACTATGATTTATAGGAAACCAACTTATTCGAATACTATATTGCATTCCTCTATTTGTCACCCAGAGTTTCAGAAAAAAGGCTATAGTTAAAGGGTAATATGTCAAGGCAGCTAGAATGGTATCAGAATTTCAAATGTTTTTGAATAAATATCATAGATTAAAGAATTGGCTCAGGGATATCCATGTAGTTTGGTGTCCGGTGTTTCTAAGGAAGTTACTACTAAGAGGGAGGGAGGCTTTTATTTGTCCTATCTTGTAACAGGTAAGAGATTAGGACTGAACAAAATTAAAAATGGTACCTTTGGGTATGGTTTTATTTATTATTTATTTAACATTTGTTGACCGGGCTAGTCTAACTGGATACATGTCCATTTTCAGTAGAGGCCCGGGGAGATAAGAATGGTTGTTCTTTTAATGTGCTGTTCAGCACAGACAATGAAAATATAAAGAAGATTATAGAAAATAATTGTTTTCTTTTCTACTAACAATGAACTTATGGAAGTTATTGGGACAAAACCGCAGGTTGTATATAAAAAAAGGTAGATCTAAATCAATTTTGGAATTTAATGGAATGAGAGTTGTACGGTTGTATGCTAACAAAAAAGGTAATATGTGGTTCCTGTTCACAGTTTTGGCACATTTTGGTGGGGGACACTTTAAAAGTGAACCACAAACTGTTGCATTTAGCCTTTCACTGCAATTATAATACTAAAGGTTTAGTGTATTTAGCTGTTTGTCAGTGTTGCCCTAGTTTTTATGTGGGTAAAATGAAGCAGAGATTTAAGGAGTGTGTGTGTGTGTGTGTGTGTGTGTGTGTGTGTGTGTGTGTGTGTGTGTGTGTGTGTGTGTGTGTGTGTGTGTGTGCGTGTGTGTGTGTGTGTATATATATATATATATATATATATATATATATATATATATATATATATATGGGTCTACTACTGTAGATCGAAAGTACACTATTTCGAAATACAATAGTAGTGTCCCACTAATGCGAAAGTGCACTTCAACGAACGTGCACTTTCGAGAAAGTCACTAAAATGAATGAAGGGTTAGGGCTTGGGTAATGGATAGGGGATAGCTAGTAGGGCTATCCACTATCCTTAACCCAAGCCCTAACTCTAAGGTCCGTGACTACTGCACCACAGTGCAGGAAATTGTATTTCCTCCACTGAGCAGTAGTTACGGACCTATTTCCTTTACTGTGGTGCAGTAGTAACAGACCTTAGGGTTAGGGCTTGGGTTAAGGATAGTGGATAGCCCTACTAGCTATCCACTATCCTTAATCCAAGCCCTAACCCTAAGTTCCATGACTATCGCACCACAGTACAGGAAATGTCCCATTCAACTTAGTGACTTTCATGAAAGTGCACTTTCGTTGAAGTGCACTTTCGCGTTATTGGGACACTACTATCATATTTCGAAATAGTGTAATTTCGATCTATGGTAGTAGACCCATATATATATATATATATATATATATATATATATATATATATATATATATATGAACACAACCACGATACTGCCCGTAATAACAGAAACAATGCATTAGTTAAGTATATAGATAGGTATTGAGGTTGCTAGAGAGGGTGCAGCGAATACCATCTGACTTGCTAATGTGTAGCATTTCCCTCAGGGGAGGATCCGAGGTTGCCCTATAGGGTAGGCAGAGATCACCCCTGAGTCGTCTGTACAACACAGAGTACAGAGACAGGGATTTTAGTCTATCAGCATAAGACAAGTGTTGGACATCTTGACTTTTCTTTGTAAGGTACCTCTGAGGTGTCTCCAAATGCTGGAGATACCCGATGAGGTACATACCAAATGGGGCATTATACTGTATAATTGGTCTGATAAGGGAGGAGTGCAATGGGGTTATAACCTCTTTTTTTCCTGGAGGCTATGCCCTTATTAATAACCAATCACAGCCCGTGTCTCTTCTGCAGTGATACATGTCACAAACGTATATCTATGTAACTTCAGTCTGCATCTTCACTTTGCCATTTATTATAATTTTAATTTTGGCAGAATACACAAAAAGTACCATATGTTGTTTAGTTTTGGACAGCTTCAGATGCTGAAGCCATATCCTCAGCTACTGACTAAGATGTACTAATCAATTATTGTAATAGATCCTGTGTGATCTTTATGTAAAAGGCACTGCTAACATGGCTGTCTCAAGGACAGTATCACTGAAATGGATCCTGTATGATCCTTATGTAAAAGGCACTGCTAACATGGCTGCCTCAAGGACAGCATCACTGAAATGGATCCTGTATGATCCTTATGTAAAAGGCACTGCTAACATGGCTGCCTCAAGGACAGCATCACTGAAATGGATCCTGTAAGATCCTTATGTAAAAGGCACTGTTAACATGGCTGCCTCAAGGACAGCATCACTGAAATGGATCCTGTATGATCCTTATGTAAAAGGCACTGTTAACATGGCTGCCTCAAGGACAGCATCACTGAAATGGATCCTGTATGATCCTTATGTAAAAGGCACTGTTAACATGGCTGCCTCAAGGACAGCATCACTGAAATGGATCCTGTATGATCCTTATGTAAAAGCCACTGCTAACATGGCTGCCTCAAGGACAGCATCACTGAAATGGATCCTGTATGATCCTTATGTAAAAAGCACTGCTAACATGGCTGCCTCAAGGACAGCATCACTGAAATGGATCCTGTATGATCCTTATGTAAAAGGCACTGTTAACATGGCTGCCTCAAGGACAGCATCACTGAAATGGATCCTGTATGATCCTTATGTAAAAGCCACTGCTAACATGGCTGCCTGAAGGACAGCATCACTGAAATGGAACCTGTATGATCCTTATGTAAAAAACATTACTATCCATGCTGTTTTGATGATTGCTTCATTTTCTCCATAGTAAAGAAACCTGATGAGTGCTGATCTCATTCTTTTACTTGGCCATTTTGGTTTTAGTTTCAGAGACTTCCAGACCTGACTGATGTGAAATTGTACATCCTCAACAGATTTTGACAAGTTGCTGAGCTGCGGGCTGGTAAACTAAAGCAAGCTTCCTCCTTATATTCATTTCAGGCAGACAAAGTATTCTGAGGCTGTTACATTAAGTGCTCTTCTCATGTTCATAGATCCTCCACAAACATTGTGTTTTCTTTTTAACAGAATTTGACTTCTATCTCTGTTCTTCTACTCAGCAGTTTACTCCATTTAAGAACTCCTCCATTTCCATCACTTTGCCTGCTGTTTCTAACAGTCTTTTAAAATCTGTATGTACTGATTCTCTGAAACCTGCAATGAGGGAATTGTTGATCATAAATCATTTTCAGTGCACAAAATAAAATCAGTTAAGTTTACAGAGGCTGCCACTCACAGTGAGGCATCATCTTATTCTGCAGTTACAGGTGTGTTTAAGCCTTAATCCACATCATAAAGTCTGCTACTATGCTCCACACAAATGGAGATGTATTTCATAAAAATAATTATGTCCACTTCCCTATGCATATATTTTAGACAAGCTCTATTGGGCTTTTTTTATATTTATTTATGTTTTTTATTTACAGTTATTTCATGCTTATACCTTGAATCAAGGAAAACTAGGTTAGCAATATAATTAATGAGGTATAGTAGTTTTAAATCAAAGGGTAGGTGCTTGTTGAAAAGGCTGAAAACAATGAGGTCTAATACTAAACCTTGTGGGACTTGTGTGATATATTTGTTTTTTATAAGAAACTATTGTTCGAATGAAAACAAAACTTTATCAGAACTACAACAATTGGAATGGATATCAGTTTGCCATGAAGACACACCCACAGTAGCCCTCACTACTTTCTATAAGCGTCAACTACCACTTGAAGACAGACTTTGCCCTCTCAGACTGAGAGGTATCGCAGGTAAGGAGCTGCTATCCTTTCCTCAGGATCTCAAACAAAAAAATAAGGATAAAGACCAACCATAAGCTAAATGAAAAGTCATTCCAGCAACCCAAGCTAAATTTAATTTATTCAAGCTTCTAAGAAAAGAGTCACAGATAGTTTGTAATACTTCGAAAGCCTCATACATTAACAGGAACAACAGCTGAGCAATAAGCATTGAGCAAACCCTGTCAAGCTTTATTTTCCTAGGCTGCTGCAGTGGCATAGAGGGCTAAAACCCCATCTATGGCCCAGCCAGCCCAGGCTCATTTAGATACTCAGGTAACCAATGGAGCAGCAGGAACGGGATGCATAATAAGGAACGAATGGTATACAAGGCACCATCCAACCCATCACTGAGGGATTTACTGCACATCAGCAGGTCAAATGGCATCAGAAATTCTCTGTATAGGGATCCAAACCTTTTCTGAAACAGAAAGGTTTGGAGAGGCAGGTATATCTCACAGAGGATACCAGTGCTGTGGAACACACTCCCATCCACATAAAACAAAATGTATTCCTGTCCATTTTCATGTGCAACCTGGATCCATGGATGGAAAACATTAAATTTACCATAGGAATACTCCCTGTAATAATAATGGACAGAGGCAGTTCCTAAATGCTTTATCCCATGCATGAGTCCCCTCAAATTAACTATGGTTTGATTCTCATTAAGAGTAAAATATAATTATCAACCACGGGATAGGTAAGGCCACTCAGGGATCATAGACACACTTTATGAATGGGATGGGTAAGGCCACTCAGGGATCATAGACACACTTTATGAATGGGATGGGTAAGGCCACTCAGGGATCATAGACAAACTTTATGAATGGGATGGGTAAGGCCACTCAGGGATCATAGACACACTTTATGAATGGGATGGGTAAGGCCACTCAGGGATCATAGACACACTTTATGAATGGGATGGGTAAGGCCACTCAGGGATCATAGACAAACTTTATGAATGGGATGGGTAAGGCCACTCAGGGGTCATAGACACACTTTATGAATGGGATGGGTAAGGCCACTCAGGGATCATAGACACACTTTATGAATGGGATGGGTAAGGCCACTAAGGGGTCATAGACACACTTTATGAATGGGATGGGTAAGGCCACTCAGGGATCATAGACACACTTTATGAATGGGATGGGTAAGGCCACTCAGGGATCATAGACACACTTTATGAATGGGATGGGTAAGGCCACTCAGGGATCATAGACACACTTTATGAATGGGATGGGTAAGGCCACTCAGGGATCATAGACAAACTTTATGAATGGGATGGGTAAGGCCACTCAGGGATCATAGACAAACTTTATGAATGGGATGGGTAAGGCCACTCAGGGATCATAGACACACTTTATGAATAGGATGGGTAAGGCCACTCAGGGATCATAGACAAACTTTATGAATGGGATGGGTAAGGCCACTCAAGGATCATAGACACACTTTATGAATGGGATGGGTAAGGCCACTCAGGGATCATAGACACACTTTATGAATGGGATGGGTAAGGCCACTCAGGGATCATAGACAAACTTTATGAATGGGATGGGTAAGGCCACTCAGGGATCATAGACAAACTTTATGAATGGGATGGGTAAGGCCACTCAGGGATCATAGACACACTTTATGAATGGGATGGGTAAGGCCACTCAGGGATCATAGACACACTTTATGAATGGGATGGGTAAGACCACTCAGGGATCATAGACACACTTTATGAATGGGATGGGTAAGGCCACTCAGGGATCATAGACAAACTTTATGAATGGGATGGGTAAGGCCACTCAGGGATCATAGACAAACTTTATGAATGGGATGGGTAAGGCCACTCAGGGATCATAGACACACTTTATGAATGGGATGGGTAAGGCCACTCAGGGATCATAGACACACTTTATGAATGGGATGGGTAAGGCCACTCAGGGATCATAGACACACTTTATGAATGGGATGGGTAAGACCACTCAGGGATCATAGACACACTTTATGAATGGGATGGGTAAGGCCACTCAGGGATCATAGAAAAACTTTATGAATGGGATGGGTAAGGCCACTCAGGGATCATAGACAAACTTTATGAATGGGATGGGTAAGGCCACTCAGGGATCATAGACACACTTTATGAATGGGATGGGTAAGGCCACTCAGGGATCATAGACACACTTTATGAATGGGATGGGTAAGGCCACTCAGGGATCATAGACACACTTTATGAATGGGATGGGTAAGGCCACTCAGGGATCATAGACAAACTTTATGAATGGGATGGGTAAGGCCACTCAGGGATCATAGACAAACTTTATGAATGGGATGGGTAAGGCCACTCAGGGATCATAGACACACTTTATGAATGGGATGGGTAAGGCCACTCAGGGATCATAGACAAACTTTATGAATGGGATGGGTAAGGCCACTCAGGGATCATAGACAAACTTTATGAATGGGATGGGTAAGGCCACTCAGGGATCATAGACACACTTTATGAATGGGATGGGTAAGGCCACTCAGGGATCATAGACACACTTTATGAATGGGATGGGTAAGGCCACTCAGGGATCATAGACAAACTTTATGAATGGGATGGGTAAGGCCACTCAGGGATCATAGACAAACTTTATGAATGGGATGGGTAAGGCCACTCAGGGATCATAGACACACTTTATGAATGGGATGGGTAAGGCCACTCAGGGATCATAGACACACTTTATGAATGGGATGGGTAAGGCCACTCAGGGATCATAGACAAACTTTATGAATGGGATGGGTAAGGCCACTCAGGGATCATAGACAAACTTTATGAATGGGATGGGTAAGGCCACTCAGGGATCATAGACACACTTTATGAATGGGATGGGTAAGGCCACTCAGGGATCATAGACACACTTTATGAATGGGATGGGTAAGGCCACTCAGGGATCATAGACACACTTTATGAATGGGATGGGTAAGGCCACTCAGGGATCATAGACAAACTTTATGAATGGGATGGGTAAGGCCACTCAGGGATCATAGACAAACTTTATGAATGGGATGGGTAAGGCCACTCAGGGATCATAGACACACTTTATGAATGGGATGGGTAAGGCCACTCAGGGATCATAGACACACTTTATGAATGGGATGGGTAAGGCCACTCAGGGATCATAGACAAACTTTATGAATGGGATGGGTAAGGCCACTCAGGGATCATAGACACACTTTATGAATGGGATGGGTAAGACCACTCAGGGATCATAGACAAACTTTATGAATGGGATGGGTACGGCCACTCAGGGATCATAGACAAACTTTATGAATGGGATGGGTAAGGCCACTCAGGGTTCATAGACACACTTTATGAATGGGATGGGTAAGGCCACTCAGGGATCATAGACAAACTTTATGAATGGGATGGGTAAGGCCACTCAGGGATCATAGACAAACTTTATGAATGGGATGGGTAAGGCCACTCAGGGATCATAGACAAACTTTATGAATGGGATGGGTAAGGCCACTCAGGGATCATAGACAAACTTTATGAATGGGATGGGTAAGGCCACTCAGGGATCATAGACACACTTTATGAATGGGATGGGTAAGGCCACTCAGGGATCATAGACACACTTTATGAATGGGATGGGTAAGGCCACTCAGGGATCATAGACAAACTTTATGAATGGGATGGGTAAGGCCACTCAGGGATCATAGACAAACTTTATGAATGGGATGGGTAAGGCCACTCAGGGATCATAGACACACTTTATGAATGGGATGGGTAAGGCCACTCAGGGATCATAGACAAACTTTATGAATGGGATGGGTAAGGCCACTCAGGGATCATAGACAAACTTTATGAATGGGATGGGTAAGGCCACTCAGGGATCATAGACACACTTTATGAATGGGATGGGTAAGGCCACTCAGGGATCATAGACACACTTTATGAATGGGATGGGTAAGGCCACTCAGGGATCATAGACAAACTTTATGAATGGGATGGGTAAGGCCACTCAGGGATCATAGACAAACTTTATGAATGGGATGGGTAAGGCCACTCAGGGATCATAGACACACTTTATGAATGGGATGGGTAAGGCCACTCAGGGATCATAGACAAACTTTATGAATGGGATGGGTAAGGCCACTCAGGGATCATAGACAAACTTTATGAATGGGATGGGTAAGGCCACTCAGGGATCATAGACACACTTTATGAATGGGATGGGTAAGGCCACTCAGGGATCATAGACAAACTTTATGAATGGGATGGGTACGGCCACTCAGGGATCATAGACAAACTTTATGAATGGGATGGGTAAGGCCACTCAGGGATCATAGACACACTTTATGAATGGGATGGGTAAGGCCACTCAGGGATCATAGACACACTTTATGAATGGGATGGGTAAGGCCACTCAGGGATCATAGACAAACTTTATGAACGGGATGGGTAAGACCACTCAGGGATCATAGACAAACTTTATGAATGGGATGGGTAAGGCCACTCAGGGATCATAGACACACTTTATGAATGGGATGGGTAAGGCCACTCAGGGGTCATAGGCAAACTTTAAGAATGGGATGGTTAAGGCCACTCAGGGATCATAGACAAACTTTATGAATGGGATGGGTAAGGCCACTCAGGGATCATAGACAAACTTTATGAATGGGATGGGTAAGGCCACTCAG
The DNA here is from genome assembly GCF_019279795.1 of Protopterus annectens. Lineage (NCBI taxonomy): Eukaryota > Metazoa > Chordata > Ceratodontiformes > Protopteridae > Protopterus > Protopterus annectens. The sequence continues at coordinate 603,445,326 of NC_056728.1, read as the reverse complement.
GGATCATAGACAAACTTTATGAATGGGATGGGTAAGGCCACTCAGGGATCATAGACACACTTTATGAATGGGATGGGTAAGGCCACTCAGGGATCATAGACACACTTTTTGAATGGGATGGGTAAGGCCACTCAGGGATCATAGACAAACTTTATGAATGGGATGGGTAAGGCCACTCAGGGATCATAGACAAACTTTATGAATGGGATGGGTAATGCCACTCAGGGATCATAGACAAACTTTATGAATGGGATGGGTAAGGCCACTCAGGGATCATAGACAAACTTTATGAATGGGATGGGTAAGGCCACTCAGGGATCATAGACAAACTTTATGAATGGGATGGGTAAAGCCACTCAGGGATCATAGACAAACTTTATGAATGGGATGGGTAAGGCCACTCAGGGATCATAGACACACTTTATGAATGGGATGGGTAAGGCCACTCAGGGATCATAGACACACTTTATGAATGGGATGGGTAAGGCCACTCAGGGATCATAGACAAACTTTATGAATGGGATGGGTAAGGCCACTCAGGGATCATAGACAAACTTTATGAATGGGATGGGTAAGGCCACTCAGGGATCATATACAAACTTTATGAATGGGATGGGTAAGGCCACTCAGGGATCATAGACAAACTTTATGAATGGGATGGGTAAGGCCACTCAGGGATCATAGACAAACTTTATGAATGGGATGGGTAAGGCCACTCAGGGATCATAGAAAAACTTTATGAATGGGATGGGTAAGGCCACTCAGGGATCATAGACAAACTTTATGAATGGGATGGGTAAGGCCACTCAGGGATCGTAGACAAACTTTATGAATGGGATGGGTAGGGCCACTCAGGGATCATAGACAAACTTTATGAATGGGATGGGTAAGGCCACTCAGGGATCATAGACAAACTTTATGAATGGGATGGGTAAGGCCACTCAGGGATCATAGACAAACTTTATGAATGGGATGGGTAAGGCCACTCAGGGATCATAGACACACTTTATGAGTTTCGCATAAACCCTAATTCATCTCATGGATAGCCAAATGGCTCACTGACAAAACACATTGTCTGGATAGGTGAATCGACTTCTGATAAGAAACCTGTTACTAGCAGCATCCCACAGAGCTCATTGTTGGGACCCCTCTTGTTTGGTATATACTTCTCTGAAGTGAAGGCCAATGTTGGGTACCTTCAGCTCACCAAGTTTGCTGATGACTGTAAGCTGGGAGCAATCATTGAATCCCCTAATGATGCTGACATCCTACAAACAGGCCTAGAAATGACAACAGACTTGTGCCAAAACCATGATCTGAGGCTAAATGCTAAAGAATGCATAATCATACCCTTCGCTAAATCAGATACCCCTGTAAAATATAAATAGTGCACTTCTAAAAGTAGATCCAGTGGTGAGGAACCTAGGAACACTGATAGATAGTAACTTAACCTTTGGTGAACACTAATAGATAGTAACTTAAACTTTGACCACCAGGTAGCTACAGTAGTGAGAAATTATTCTATGTGGCTCAACTTATAAGTAAAGGCATGGCATCAAGATCAAAGGAAGTCATAGTGCATTATACTCGGCCCATAATCAAGTACAATGCTCCCTTCCGTATGTACATAACCAGTGGCCCCAGAGGTTTCTCACTAAAAAAAAAATAGAAAGACTAAGGCACATGAGTTATGCAAACCAACTAAAGGCCCTATCCCTTTACTCTGTCTCATATTTTTTATTGAGTGGTGACTTATGCCTGACCTATAAGGTATTCTTTTATCCAGCCCTGATGAAAATGTTACATATTCGTAAGAAAAATTATATTGCTTTTTAGAAGCTTTCTCCCTTTACACCTTCATTTTTCTTTAGGGAGTGTCTTTAGTTTCAAAAGAAGTGCACTTTTTAAACTGTTTCAATAAATGTCTCAACACTTTTTTGTTAAATAAGATGAAAGAGTTCTCAGACTCCTTAGTCATGTTGATTTATTAATCTAAGACTCAGTATTGCAGTTGGGCCCAACGCAAAAATATTCATTCTGTTTGGAAGTCTTTGCTGGTTATTTTTCTGCCACAAGGACATTAGTAAACCTACATGGAACAGGAAGACATACCCTTCTGATAAAAGCAAGCTTCTGATGATGATATGTGAATTAATTTTCTTTCTAATGACAACAGCAACTCCACTTATAAATAATGATACTGCACTCATAAAATTTAACTTGAACAAATGAATCCAAGTAACCCAGCAAAATTACTCCTGATAAATGAATCCAAGTGTAAGAAAACAAGAGATAATACCATGGCAAAATGTGTTTACTAAAATTCCAATGCACTTGGCACTAAAAACAAGAGATGAACACTTTTGACTTTTTGCCTTCTTCAGATCTGCATTTACAGATCTAGAGCTCAGTTAAATACTAAAATCGTCCAATAAAATTCAAAATGCATCATCACTAACATCATTTCCTACAGAAGTTACATCATCACTAACATAATTTCCTGTGCAGATTTCTCTTCTGTTAATCACATGGGCAAAAAGATGTGTGCCCAATCAGTGTCAGCATCTTAGCCGACGCCTTCTCAGAATGGGTTTCATAGGTAACACTTCATTAAGTCCTGGTGCTTTATCTGCTCTCAAGTCAGCAATCCATTTAGTATCTTCAAGTTCAGTTAAACCTTTAAGATATCCTCTTCTCATATTAGAATATATTATTTGTAGGGCCATAAAGTGAAATATATGATCTGTATTCACGCTAATATAGTTATATAAAGCATTGGTGAGAGCTTTATGTTTAATATCCCTTATATGTGCCTGTATCCGAACCCTAAAAGGGTAGTTCATTTTGCCAACATAAAAACATGCACATTTTATACACTTGGCAACATATATAATGTTCTTTGAAACACAATTCACAAATGCTGGGGTTTTATATAACTTTCCTGTAACTGGATGTTGGAAATTCTGGCCTGTCAAAAAATACTGGCATTTTTCGCTTCATGGCTTGCTGATTGCTGATTGAATAAATTGCTGACTTGAAGGCAGATAAAACACCAGGACTTAATGAAGTGTTACCTATGAAACCTATTCGGAGAAGGTGTCGGCTAAGATAATGGTACTGATTGGCACACCTCTTTTTAGCCCATGTGATTAACAGAAGAGAAATCTGCTCAGGCAATTATGTCAGCGATTATGCAACTTCTGAGGGAAATGATGTTAGTGATGATGCATTTTGAATTTTATTGGATGATTTTAGTATTTAACTGAGCTCTGGATCTGTAAATGCAGATCTGAAGAAGGCGAAAAGCCGAAAGCGCTCATCTCTTGTTTTTAGTGCCTTTACAAGTGCATTAGAATTTTAATAAATACATTTTGCCATGGTATTATCTCATATAAAATATAACTTATTGTCAGTGACAAAAAGAACTGAAGATGACACATGCCAGATCTTTTTACATATGCAAACCTTGACCACCTATCATCAATACCTACCCTGGTCCAAGGCTATTGTTAGCTTTCACAGTGAAGGATGACAGCCATGGAAAAAATGGCTAGGCCATAATAGCTCTGCTTTGGATTAAACCCAATGTTATGATTTACTGCTACAGTGACCAACCACAAAATAACATCTCAAGTTCCCCTTTACCACCACAGTTCACTTCACTGTAAACACTGTCCCAGTCTGTACATAAACGTTTTTCCCCCTTATCATCAGTCATGAACAAGATTCCAGGGTACTTAAACTTCCTTATTTGTGGTATCTGACCCCACATACTGAAAATAGCAAAGTATTGGTGTCTGAGACAGTATTGTGGTCTCATATGGTGTGGTCCTGATTGTTATCATAGCTAAAATACACTCATCGATGAATCATTTCAATGTATGATGAACGCCATGGTTAGAAGTCATCAAAAGGTCACCATTCACAAGCGTAGATCCCAGCTCTGGACAGCTTTGCAACATCTGCAGCATCCTTGCATCATAGGAAAATGTGCTTATTTATTTATCTACTTATTCTTTGTTTCCTTGTTTGTCTGTCTGTCTGTTCATTAGGTAGGTGGGCTACTCCAAAGACCACTTTCAGTCATGCATAAGGGCGCATATGTACAAACGTACAAAAAAATAAAGTGGCACTAAAAATAAAATCACAGGCATTTGTAGCGAATAAATGTATCATTGATACAGCCTGATGCCATGAATGAATTTGAGTTAATATCAAGGATAAGAACATAACTTCTATTGTTCCAAGCACCATAAACGCTGTTCCCTATGGCAATGAAACGAAAATAAAACTCCAACAGGTAAAGTAGACGAGGTTCGTCACACCAAACAATCCTGTAGCTTCAGTAAAACTTTTATTCACATAAAACAAAGTGAGCGCTTTCGCCAAAAGGCTTCTTCAGACTTATACACAATACACAGTTCTTCAATCAATTAAATAGCCCTCCATAGATTGTGATTGGTTGCCAAATCTACATTAAAACACAGTGCTATTTAAAGCGCTAGTTACACAATTATATATTTCTTTTTTAAAAGCATAATTGTAAAAGGTCCATAAATATGTATAAAAAATCTGACAGAAAAACCATAAAAAACATTATAAAACTGATACCATAGATACTCAAAAACATATAACTGTATTAACCATGTAAAAAGCACTATGTGCTCTAACATCTCGGTTAACAAGTCATATACACTAAAAAGCATAGGAAGTGTCCTATACAAATACACGTAACTATACTAGCCATATATAAAAGATGCTATGTGCTCTAACATCTCTGTTAAAAACTCATATACACTGAAAGGAAGCATAGGAGGTATTCTATACAAATAAGTCATACAAAGTACACCTGTTGTATAAAAACTAAATAATTCATATTTACCTAGGTCTAAATATCCTCCTACTCTTTAAAAAAGGTTTAATCTGGACCTTGCCATTGAGGCCAGGGGGTTCATCTGCTCTCCATCTAATAATCCATCTGGACTCACATTCCAGTGTTTTATTTATAAGATCACCACCTCTAAAACCTTGTATAAGTGACTGTATGACATAAAATTTAAAAATATGATTACCTCCTGCTTCTTTATGATGTCTGGCTAAAGCATTAACATCTGAACCTAATCTAATGTGGTAGTTGTGTTCCCTGATACGTTCTTTTAAAGTACGATTGGTCTTCCCAATGTAGAACGCCGGGCATGAGTTACAGATGGCCACATAAATGACATTTCTGCTCTCACAGTTCGTGTTGGTGTAAAAACTAAACTTACGTCCTGTGTTCGGATGTATGAACTCAGTATTCAAGTTTATATATATGCACTGATTACACTTACCGCAAGGTACGGTGTTTGAATCAATTCCTGCATTGTTCTTCCTATTGCATACATACTTAGGCCTGCATAGCAGGCTCTTTAAGTTGGGGTGATTTTTGTACGCCACTCTCGGATTAGGACCTACAACCTTACTCACCTCCCTATCTGATAATAAAATGTCCCAATGCTTATTCATGAACCCTTTTACTTCTAAACTTACTTTACTAAAAAACATGGTTGCTCTAATGTCATTTGTAGGTTGTGTCATTACCTCAGAATATTCAGACTGCTCTGAAAAATAAGGTCTCGCTCTATTAGATCTTAGAAAGAGTTTGAGACTGCTTTCACGAAGCTAAAGAAGTTACAGGTACAAAGACATTACTTTGAAGCTTGTTTGAATAAAAAGATTATACCGCGTGGGCTTTGTATTTTAAAGATGCCCACGTCAGGTAATAAGTTCCGGGAGCTATTATACCATTGGCAGCAGCTCAATCTTGAGCTGAGCTTCAATTATATGAGGCTCCTTGTTGACTATCATACACCAGAGGAGAACAAGTTGAGACTCTTAGTTAATAAACAGTTCAGTGACTTTAAAAAGAGCTATACTGAGAATGTTCATGTAGTAAGATTCGAGAAGGTTTTGGATGATGTTATGCTGTTAGAGAAACATTTATTTGATCAAAAGAAGATAAAAATAACTAGGGATATACGTGACTTTAGAAATAACCAAGTTTTCACTTGGCCGAGGGAGAGAAACAACAATGTATATAATGTTAATGGTTTACGTAATGACCAGTACAGTTATGCGAGTGTAACATCTCGAAGTCATGTACAGAAGGAGTTTAGCAGTGGTTTGTCTAATGTCAATGGTGATGTAAATGGTGTTGCAAACCAGTCATGTGTTTTAAATCAAATACCTGTTCGAAATGTCAGTAATGACAGTACACAGGATGATAGACATGTAATGAATGCTGGAAATGTATTGCCAATAGATGAACAAGGAAATACCTCTAGAGTGGGCAATGGAACATTTAGAATGCAGGGTGAGGATAGTAGTGATTTAGGGGCCCCTGATACGTTAGGTGAGCCTGCGGTTTGTACTAATACACTTACTAATGGTAAGTCACCACAAATGGAAGTGGTGGTTAGACCAAAAGATAATAATAACCTCTCAACAATCAATAAGGTTAATACTCCATTTCCTATAGCTCAAGATCATTTTTTGGAAAGGAGACGGTCTGCCAGCAGGGGCAGACAGAAGAGGAAAGGCTCTACAGAGGAGCAACATGGTCCCACGTTGAAAAAGATGTGGGAGAAAACAACTCATTAGTTATAAACTTGTCTAGTAGAGTTTTGAATAGATATGAGGAACAAGTCCTAAATAAAGGCCTCAGCTTCATTCCAACTAACAATAGTGATTTAGTTGAGACCGTCATTGATACAAAGATGTTTATTAGGAATGTGCAATTGAAGTTGGATTTTGGCCAGGAAAAGAATAATGTAGGGCCTACTGGTTTTCGTGCAAATAGTACTTATGTACCACAGCTACATCCTGCTATTGAGGTATTTGGTAAATTGTTAGAGAATGATATATATAACCATTTTCGAAATAAAAAGGTTACAAGACATGTACAGAACTTAAATTACCATCAAAGGAAAGCATTAAATGACCTAAGAAATTATAAAGGTTTGGTCATTAGGCCAGCCGATAAGGGTGGTCCTATTGTACTTATGAACATCAATGATTATAATGAGAAAATGAGACAACTTTTGAATGATGAGAAGTCTTATCAAAGAATAGATCACAAAGTGTTAACAGATAAAGTATTTAGTGTATATTATATGCTAGATGATCTCCTTATGTCCTCAGATATTACTAAAGAATTATATGAGTATTTCAAAGTTAATGACCCGGTTATACCGGTCATTCAGGGGCTACCGAAGATTCATTCCCGTATGAGCCCCCCCATGAGACTGATTGTGACAGGTCAGGGGTGGGTCACGGAACCACTCTCAATATACACAGAGAGCCTACTAAGACCACTAGTAGATGAAAATACTAGCATACTCAAAGATAGCAAACAATTCTTGATAGATTTATATACTTACACAAGACAACTGAGTGAGGATCAACCATTCTTTTTAGTGACTTTAGATGCTGTGAGCCTATTTACAGCAATTCCAAATGAGGTGGGCATTAGTTATATACTAGAATATTTACGTACCCACTCACACTTTTCTACTAAGAAGGCAGATTTGGTTGCTTTATACCTTGAAACCATTCTTACGAACAATGTGTTTGTCTTTGATGATGATTTATTTCTTCAGAGGGATGGCGTAGCTATGGGCACATCTTGTGCCAATAGCTACGCCAACCTTGTCATGGCGACATGGGAAGACAAGTTCATGTATGAGAATGTTCATTTTAAGGAATGTGTAGGCATGTATCGTAGGTTTGTGTACGACCTATTCTTTGTTTGGTTAGGGGATGAAGAGTCCCTAAGAATTTTTGTTAACTATATGGACACCTCCACGAATTTTTTGAAGTTCACTTTGAATTTTTCCAGAACTAAGATCTCTTTTCTGGATGTAGAGATATATAGGTTATCTAATGGTTTACTAAATACGTCTATTCATAGAAAGGGGTGTTATAGGAATACTTTACTCCACAGACAAAGTATGCACCCCCTACATGTTTTTAACAATGTCCTGAAAGGACAATTTATGAGAGTGTCTAGGCTCAATCCCAGTGATGATCATTATAGGCTTGAAGTGGAAGAGCTTAAGAAGAGATTTTTAGATAGGGGGTATGACGAACAGAAGATTGATGAGACAATTATTGAAGTGGACTTTCTAAGATCTAATAGAGCGAGACCTTATTTTTCAGAGCAGTCTGAATATTCTAAGGTAATGACACAACCTACAAATGACATTAGAGCCACCATGTTTTTTAGTAAAGTAAGTTTAGAAGTAAAAGGGTTCATGAATAAGCATTGGGACATTTTATTATCAGATAGGGAGGTGAGTAAGGTTGTAGGTCCTAATCCGAGAGTGGCGTACAAAAATCACCCCAACTTAAAGAGCCTGCTATGCAGGCCTAAGTATGTATGCAATAGGAAGAACAATACAGGAATTGATTCAAACACCGTACCTTGTGGTAAGTGTAATCAGTGCATATATATAAACTTGAATACTGAGTTCATACATCCGAACACAGGACATAAGTTTAGTTTTTACACCAACACGAACTGTGAGAGCAGAAATGTCATTTATGTGGCCATCTGTAACTCATGCCCGGCGTTCTACATTGGGAAGACCAATCGTACTTTAAAAGAACGTATCAGGGAACACAACTACCACATTAGATTAGGTTCAGATGTTAATGCTTTAACCAGACATCATAAAGAAGTAGGAGGTAATCATATTTTTAAATTTTATGTCATACAGTCACTTATACAAGGTTTTAGAGGTGGTGATCTTATAAATAAAACACTGGAATGTGAGTCCAGATGGATTATTAGATGGAGAGCAGATGAACCCCCTGGCCTCAATGACAAGGTCCAGATTAAACCTTTTTTAAAGAGTAGGAGGATATTTAGACCTAGGTAAATATGAATTATTTAGTTTTTATACAACAGGTGTACTTTGCATGACTTATTTGTATAGAATACCTCCTATGCTTCCTTTGAGTGTATATGAGTTTTTAACAGAGATGTTAGAGCACATAGCATCTTTTATATATGGCTAGTATAGTTACGTGTATTTGTATAGGACACTTCCTATGCTTTTTAGTGTATATGACTTGTTAACCAAGATGTTAGAGCACATAGTGCTTTTTACATGGTTAATACAGTTATATGTTTTTGAGTATCTATGGTATCAGTTTTATAATGTTTTTATGGTTTTTCTGTCAGATTTTTTATACATATTTATGGACCTTTTACAATTATGCTTTTAAAAAAGAAATATATAATTGTGTAACTAGCGCTTTAAATAGCACTGTGTTTTAATGTAGATTTGGCAACCAATCACAATCTATGGAGGGCTATTTAATTGATTGAAGAACTGTGTATTGTGTATAAGTCTGAAGAAGCCTTTTGGCGAAAGCGCTCACTTTGTTTTATGTGAATAAAAGTTTTACTGAAGCTACAGGACTGTTTGGTGTGACGAACCTCGTCTACTTTACCTGTTGGAGTTTTATTTTCGTTTCATTGCCATAGGGAACAGCGTTTATGGTGCTTGGATCATTTTCTTATATTTTTATAACGCTTGTTCCCGTCTCCGTTTGTGTGCTACTCTGCATTGGGATTGTTTTTATAACTTCTATTGTGTTCATAAGCAACCAGATAGCAAGCAAGACAGATACAATGCACTATATTCCTGCAGGCTCTCACATAACACATGCCCAGGACTTTAATTACAATATTTTTCCATGTTCATAGAAGATTAGCAAACTCCATGGTTTAGCAATGTGGTTAGATTATTATCTTACCATACTAGTTTGATAATGCTAGCAGATCTACCCCTGAAGCAACTGAAACTTGACAATCCCAAAGTGGTATGCTCTATCTCACTGTAAAACAGTAGCCAATCCTGAAGTGGTATGTCTTATCTCACTGTAAAACAGTGGCCAAACCCAAAGTGGTATGTTCTATCTCACTGTAAAATAGTGGCCAATCCCACAGTGCTATGCTCTATCTCGCTGTAAAACAATGGCTGTGCATGTAACTGGGGCTTAAAATGTAATAGTAAGGCTGTTCCTGTAAAGTACTTAACTATGCAAACTGTCAAAATCTGCTAATATTTTTTTTCAATTTAAATAGAAAATGGATAATAATTCTTTGTCTTCCCTTAGCATGCATACAACCAGTTCTACCTACTTTTCACAGCTCTTTAATCCATACCGCACACATAATACACAAGTACAAACACACACACACACACACACACACACACACACACACACACACACACACACACACACACATACACACACACGTACTCCATATTATTTAATTTGATTGCAGTCTGCATTTTCTCCAGATTTTCACTCCTGTGCTTTGCAACTAGGATAATATACCGTTATGTAAAAATAAAAGTATTGCTTCTGCTGATTCAATGTAAAAATATATATTTTTTCCAAAATAGTCATGTTAGCATAAGTTAGCTTGAGTTATCTTAGAATTATTTTCAGATTTTTTTAGATAAAAATAATGACTGAGACGTTTTCATTAATGCCTAGAACAACTGCACATAAAATCTATGTTGTAATAATATAGGAATGCAGGTCAATCCACTTGTTCCTATATTACCACACGAGTTGACTGACTTGTGTTGTTATATTACCAGACCCTATTTATGTGGTTTTACTGAGTCTATATCAAATAATCGAAAGTTCAACTCGGTGAACCTCTGTTCATTGTACTAAAAACAGTGAATGTTCACTTAACGAAACGTTCACATCACCGAATGTTTTACATAGGGAATGGAATTAGTTGACCAACAGCAGGAAGTCTGTTCTTTTCCCCACTGTGGAGTTGATATATATAGGCACCAGCAACACGACAGAATTTTGATATGGAAATATGTATTTGTACTTAGTATACATCCATGCTGTCTAACACTGCAACATATGTGTTACTTTAAAGAATAATTGGTAGTATTGTGGGGCCTGTTCACCTGCATTGCAATGCTTACTTCATGGCTAAAAGACACATTGTGGTATTCTTGGCATAATTATAAAACATTCCTCATTAATTTTAAAATGTAACCAATAATGAAGATTCCTTCTTTTAGTTATATATATTGCACACGTCAATGTTTTCAGTCTTTTATATAGTCAAGATTATTTAATAGGAAACATTGAACTTCCAGAGCCATATATTTGG
>NC_056728.1:603376629-603429129 GCF_019279795.1 Protopterus annectens | reverse complement strand
TATCAATAAGTATCCTTTTCTGTGCATTTAAAGATTTTTCGATTGTATCTGCTTTATTTTCTGAAAAAAAAAAAAAAAAAAAAAATATATATATATATATATATATACACTTGTTTCCTGCCTTTCTAAGCTAGTATAGTCCAGTTTTCAGGTTAGTGCTGAATTCAGGGCTGTATTACAAATCTCTGTGTTTGCCCATACCTTACTTGGATAGAAGGAAGTTTCTCTGTTCACCTGTGAGAGAGGGGAGCTTTGAGCAGCCTATCTGTCCCTGGAGGAGTGGTTTCAGCCCAGAAATTAGTAGTTTATTGGCCATTCTGGGTGAATTTCTATCTCTTTCATTTCCCTGCTATAAAAACCACATTTGTCCAGTTTTGCACATCGTGCAGCGCCGGTTAGGTAGGGTAAAACTATTCCAAGCTCCACAAAGTCTCCTCTTCAAATTTTCCCTTGGAACTAAACAAACTTTCAACTTAAGCACTCAAGCCATTCAAAACTCATAGCAAGCACTTATAAACCCTAGCACTAGACCCCCACTATATTGTACAGAAGGACAAGGCTCAATATTCGACCTTACCAGCCATTCAGTAAAACAGTTCACTGTACCTATCCAGGCATGTCCAAAGGGCAGTTTCAGGTGTACACTCCAGTCCAAGTGGTGAATATGGGCATTTTGAGACAATGTTACAACTGCCTCATGTACACAGACAACCCTCTCCTCCTACCACCAAACACTAATACATGCAAGAGATGCAATTATACAGCCAAACTGAAGGCTAAGCTCTCACAACCCAAGACTGGACCAGGCAGTCAAGAGGAGAAGGGAATTACTTGCATCACACCACCAGTCTGACATAGACCCATTAAACTAGCACCAGCAAAAAACACACATAAATACACAAAAACATACTTGGAGACTCTAAATAAAAAAATAAAAATCTGCAAAAGCAACAGAGACCTCCAAAGCAGACATCCAAGGAACCTCCACCCCCCCCAACACAAACCATGAAACATACTTCACAAAGCCAGTGTGCCATGCAATCACAGCCCTTAAGACAAAATAACAAACCCAACACACTAGTAATAGGTGACTCTATAGTCAGACACACTAACGTCCCACTCACTAGGCTGAACAAGGAGAAGGTTACTCTTAGCTGCCTGTCAAGTGCCAGGATCCGCCACATAACATAAGCACTTAGGTCACTCCAGAACAAGTACAAACATGACTCTGCCATTGTCCATGTTGGTGTGAATGACCTGAGCCGTACCTCCCTGAACTACATGAAAAGAGACATGGAAGAGCTCTCTGATCATGTAGCCCAGGCCGGTATGACACTGACCCTGAGTAGCATCCTGCCCTCACCAAGAATGATACCACAGTATAAAGAAAAAAATTATCAATTTCAATAATTGGCAAAGTTTCTGGTGTCATTCAAAGGGATCCAGTGTCTGTCCGCCTGGGATGACATGCTGGACAAGCCATGCTGCTTCGCTAGAGACGGCTTGCACCTGTCACCCTTATGCTTTTGAATACTGGCCAAGGCTTTTACCACCCCCATAGTGCCTTTTTTAGGCAATGCTCAAAAAACAATCCCACAGCCATAAATAGTACAAGTAACAAAAAACTGAGGGTAATGCTACTCAATGCCAGAAGTCTAAACCTCAAAATACATGCACTCGAGGCACTCCTCAGTATGGAGAAAATCAGGTCTATATTAGAACATCGAGGTTGAAAACCTTCGAATATTCTAATATCGAACCCTACGGAGCAAAAACTTAAAATATCAAAGCAACAGAAACCCGAATTCTTTCCTAGGGAAAGATTTTGGTTGTCCGTTTCTGTTGCTTCAGTATTTTCTGCACTGTGGTGGAAAGTTACGAGTCGGGTTCAGGTAAGTGTGCGATTGTGTGGATGTGAGGGTTAGGGTGGGTTAGGTGAGTTAGGGTTAGGGTGCGGGTTAGGTATGTGAGTGATTGTGTGGACATGAGGGTTAGGGCGAGTTAGGTGAGTTAGGGTTAGGGAGCGGGTGAGGTGAATGTGCGATAGTGACGGACCTTAGGGTTAGGGTTTGGGTTAAGGTAAGTGGATAGTAAGTGGTGTGCGTATAGTTTAGTGTAGGGTTAGTTGTAAGATTTTAGGTGTATGTGTGTGGATTGCTGTTTGTTTGGTGTGCTTGTGTTGTGTGTATGTGTTTTGGAACAGCAATTTTTTTCCCTAGGAAAAAAATCTCTGTTCTGACAGTTCGAGATTGTAAACTTTCACTTACATAGGGTCGATTAATCATCGTTCACTTCTTTAAGTGGTTGGTGATCTAATATAGACCCAGAAAATCGATATATGTGCAGTAACAGAAACCAGGTTTAAGGCTACAGAGATCACCCCAGCACTACCAGGCTACAAATCATACCATACATTTTGGCCAGAGAACCCAGATCGCAATACAAAAGGCGGGGGCATATCCATATTCATCAAGGATACCCACACCTCCAGGTTAGTGGCACAGCACGATGCTTCAGAGATCATCCACGTGCAGCTAACAATGGGCAAAACTGCAATTCAAATTGTAGCTTGCTACAGATCACCCACCATGTCCCAGGACCCCCATTCTGCATTTCTGGAAACACTGGGAAACATAAAGGTCCTACCAAACACCCTAATATTGGGCGATTTCAATTACCCAAACATTAACTGGGAGAACTACTCAAGTACTAACTCCCTTGCCCAACATTTCCTAGAATTTATAAACTCAAATGCCCTGGATCAACTGGTCAACACTCCCACCAGAGTTGACAATATATTGGACCTGGTCGTCACCAACATGGGTAAACGGTGTTCCACACCAGAGGTCAGCCCCTCGCTGGTTAGATCTGACCATAAACAAATCACTTTGGATATCCACATTACCCCCCCACCCTCAGAATAGGAAACCACCTTGAAAAATTTTCAAAAGCAAACTTCACTTTACTTAAGACTGAGGTTTAAAGTTTCAAAGCCCCCATGCTAAAGGATAATGCTGTCTAAGCTGAAAAATCCTTTACTAATGCATTCTATGGGCAACTACAAGAATGCATGGATCGTGCTATCCCAAACAAAACCAAGACTTACTCCTCCAAGAAAAGGAAACCAGTCTGGTGGACCCCTGCCATAAACAAGCTATACAATAGAAGGAGGAAACTAATACAGAAAAGTGTAAAATCCCAAGAAGGGAAGACATCCCTGATCAGTATCAGCAAGAAACTACGATCCCTCATAAAAATCATCCAAGGCAAGCTTCTAAAGAAAAATTGTCAAGGACTCCAAAGATAACCACAAGGCATTCTTTAGCTATGTCAAGAATCTAAGTGGCAATGCTCAGATCTACTCGGAGTTAGTGCAGAATGGCACAAAATACACTGAACCAACCGATATCGCCAACATCCTGGCAGACAGGTTCTGTGCAAACTTCACTCCCCTCTCACCCCCAAAAGGGCCCATAACCATACCAGAAGAATGTACAGCCCCTGAAATTACAGACACTCAGGTTAAAACAGCCCTCTCCAAAGCCAAAAACACAGCATCAATGGGACTGGACGGTGTCCCAGGCTGCATCCTACATGAGCTCAAAGATGAACTATCCCCTCACCTAAACACACTGTTCAAACTCAGCCTCTCGCACAGCAACAGTTATTCCACTCCACAAAGGTGGAGCCACAATGGACCCCGGGAACTATTGCCCTATAAGCCTGACTAGCTTGGTCTGCAAGGCTATGGAGTGCATCATCATGGAACTCATTAATAGAGGCATTGGGAAACTCCAAATACTGGACCCTACCCAGTTCAGCTTTGTTAAAGGCAGATCATGTGCGTTTATATCACATTATCGAAAGATGAAAATAGCGAATGCTATTTCATCGAACCTAAAATATCTAAACCACATAATATCGAACATTCAGAACATCGAATTTTTTCCTTGGGAAAAAATTTGCTATTCCAAAACACATACACACAACATAAGCACACCTACAAAACATCAATACACATACATACACTTATAATCCTACAACTAACCCTACACTAAACTATACATACACTACAATCTATCCACTTACCTTAACCCAAACCCTAACCCTAAGGTCCGTCACTATCGCACCCTCACCTAACCCGCGCCCTAACCCTAACTCACTTAACCCACCCTTAACCCTAATTCATCTAACCTGCGCCCTAACCCTAATTCACCTAACCCATGCCCTAACCCTAACTCACCTAACCCGCACCCTAATCCGAACAACAACACAATTGCACGCTTACCTGAACCCAGCCTGTACATTTCCACCACAGTGCTGAAAATAGCGAAGCCACAGAACCGGCCATCCAAATTCTTTCCCTAGGAAAGAATGTGGTGTTCTGCAGCTTCGCTATTTTCAGTGTTTGCTCAAAATGGTTCGATATTAGAACATTTGAAATTTTAAAACTTTGATGTTCTGATATAGACCTGATCATGCCTCTTGAACCTGGTGGACTTCTTTGAGAAAGTTACCAAGGCTATAGACGAGGGAAAGGTGGTACACACAGCCTACCTAGACCTCGCAAAGGCCTTCGACACCATTCCTCATTCTGGTATTATAGACAAGCTCACCAGCCTGAGCATAAACATCTACATCACAAGATGGGTTGCCAACTGGCTCACGGACAGAACCCACATGGTGAGTGTTGCAGGAGCTAGGTCCGACTCTAAACCGGTTACAAGTGGCGTTCCCCAGGGCTCACTCCTAGGACCCCTCCTATTCGGCATATACTTCTCAGAGGTACAGGCAAGCGCAGGAGGACTATGGCTGACCAAGTTTGCAGACAACTGAAAACTCGAGGCTATAATTGACTCTCCAGCTGACACAGACATCCTCCAAAAGGGTCTCACTGAGACAGATACCTGGTGTCAAAATCATAGCCTCAAGCTAAATGCCAAAAAGTGCATACATCCCCTTTGGAAAAAACAAAGTGCCCACAAACTACCACATAGGTGGTAGTTCCCTAAATACGGAAGATGTAGTAAGGGATCTGAGGATCCAGTTAGATAGTAATCTCTCCTTTGATAATCACATTGCCAAAGTGGTTAGAAAAGCCTTCTATGTGGCCCACCTAATCACAAAAGGGTTCACATCCAGATCAAAAGAGGTCATTGTGCCCCTCTACTCATCACTCATCAGACCCATCATAGAGTACAACACCCCATTTGGGATGTACCTTACAAGACACCTGCAACACCTGGAAAGACCACAGAAGTGCCTCACCAAGAGGATCACTGGCCTTAAAGAGATGCCTTATGCAGCTCGACTGAAGAAACTCCAGCTGTACTCGGTTGCATACCGCCTACTCAGAGGTGATCTCTGCCTGATATACTAGGCCATGTCCAACCCAGTACTGATGGACATGCTCCACCTAAAGAAAACCATATCCCCTCGAGCCACACTCTCTAGGGATCTAAACTTCACCACAACAATAAATAGGGCATGCTGGAGGGATATATTCCTGTCTCAGAGACTTCCCATGCTTTGCAACAAGATTCCAATCTACATTAGGCAGAGCTCCTCGCTAACACTCTTCAAGATAAACCTTGATGAGTGGATGAGAAACAGAAAGTTTACCCTGGGGAATACTTCAGTGGCACTGCTGGACAGAAGCACAGGGAACTAACCTCAGGGGGTGGAGAAAGCCAACACATTCTGGCTGGGCTTATAAATGCCTTCGGGCAGATAGCCTAGTACCTACCTATGAACCTATGAACCTATGACAGATTCTGTGTCAGCCTATGAACCTATGAACCTATAATATTCGCAAACTACACACATTGCCATAAATTCTGAAAGCATTTAAAAGGCATATAAACATTTTTTTAAACACCTTTATTGAATTATCACTTGTGACATAGGCACATTTACATTGATATAAAAGTAATCAAACTGTAATAAGTTAAAATTAAACATTATGCTTCACATATATTGCTATATATCATATAACCTAAGCAATATTATAAAAATTATTCAATCCCTGGCCCTTTTTGAAACAAGAAACATCTTTATTAAACCACCACTTGCAACATAATCAATCATACATTTATATCAATGAAAACAAACCACAGAGACACAATTTAGTTGCAAGCATTTTGTATCACAATCCATAGTGACACACTCCCAGTTGCAAACATTATACATCACTTATAATCTACCCAATCATTTTCAGGCAAACATTACATAACTCATTTAAGTCCTGCCTTCTTTTAAACCTCATTCCTCCCCAGTATGTAGTGTTCCCACAATTCCCTTTTTTCCTATGTAGTTTGCTCCTAACTTTGTCTAAAGATCTCAGTTCCAGTTGTTTTATCTCTGTTACTATATTCACTACTTCTAAAATAGTTGGCTTAGATTTTGATCACAATTTTTACAAAACTTTATACAACTTTTTATAGCTTTAAAAGGCTCAACATGTTAAAATTTTCCCTCCCATTTTAAAAACAGGGATTTTTGGCTCATCACAATGACTTGTAGATCTAGGACATTTCCATTTCTATTGACTAGGCTGAGTCTGTGGGTAATGGTATATTGCAAGGTTTGGAGGGATAGCACACATTGCCATAACATCATATTGCCATTAAATTTACCTATATAACTACTGTAAATGGACATGATCTGTTAATAATCTCAGCAGCCTACCTAATAAATATTATTTCAAAGTACTGAAAGCTTGCTCGATTGCAAAGCCCTTCCTTTCAATAGTAGATCATCTTATTTCTCTCTTGCTAAACTTTCTGCTGACATACCATACAGTACGTTCTTCCACCTGAACATCTAAAGATAGCTCTTCCCCAAAACCTTCTCGTAATGCTAATGCAATGGTAAATGCATTAGTAAAATCAGAAGTTATCAACACAGACTGAGGGCACATGATTTTTTTTAGCTCATCAAAAGCTCTGTCTGTCTCAATAAATCTTTGTACCTTGATGGTAGCTTTCCCCATTCTATGGTCTGTCAAAGGGTATTGGAATCAAAAACTTCTATATCCACCATGGGGTGCAGGTATCTGACATTCTGCATAAGGAGCACAGATTTTTTTTTTTTTTTTTTTTATGCCTGGAGAATGAAATGAAAATCTGGCTAAATACCCCTGTCATCTTTCTTTTATCCATCCCCAGTTGCCTCCTAGCATGTGGGAATGGGATAGCTTCATTACTAGTAACCTATATGGTTTGGGTACAAGTAATGATACAGAATTTCTTCACTATTTATTTACTCTATATAAGAGGTCATTTTTTTTTTAATTCATAGGAGTAAGAAGTTGTGTGGACATAATGTTCATTATCTTCTTTTACTGCCCTTTATGTTCTCTTTTACCCTACTTAAGGAATCATATTCCCACTGTTTTTTCTTTAAGTTTTTATAGCTTATGTTTAAATCCTCTAATTCAAGATTATTTTCCTCACCACCTTGCTTTGAGGTGAAAGACATAAAATTTTCTCATAAAACACTGGTACTGCTGTACCCTGCAAAGGATAGCTCTAAATAAACTTCACTTCCAGTTTTATTTTTCCTTAGATCACAGTTTTCTGTTGCACAGAGTCCGCCCCTCACTTGTGTTCTCCTGCTTCTCTCCCTTCCTGTATTCACGTCATACTGAGAGTCCTTGATCAAGTGCATTTCTTTTCTTATGTTTTCTCAGATTCTTTGCTAACATTGTTTGTAAATCACTGTGTCATCTTCTGCTTTCTCCTGATTTTCTTCTCATTTCCTAATCTGGCATCCTTTACAGTTTAGATTTTTGTTGCTCTATCATTGGAGCATGATTCTGATGACTGACAGAATTGTTTCCACTGTCTAACCAAATTCTGATTTATTTTCTAATTTTTTTAGCAACTCCCCTTTTCTAGTTCTGATTTTGGACCCTTTTTTAATTTCTCCAAATCTTTTGGGTTTCTAATACCATGACGGGAATGGATCTCATTCCTAAGTCAAAGTGCAATTAATGTTCATGAAATTACTATTGTTTCAATCTTTGATATCAGCCAAAAGTGCTTTTCGCATCACTCGCAATGTGCCCAGTAATGACTCCTGCAATTTGTACAGGGTTACATGGATTTGTAACATTTCTAAATACAATTGCAAATTATTTTTATAACACTAGTTGCTCCAACTGCTGTTAGAACTGTCTGGGTATCTTTCTTCCACATTGCTCTTGTTTCTGCCTTCAAATCCTGATATTTTATGATTTTGTATCTCTCTGTATGCAAGAAACTGTAGTCACTGGGTGCAGCAATTTAAATGATTAATGCTACATTTGTTTTCTTTTCTTGGGCCACTATATCCAGTTTTCTAGCATCTGTCTTTTGAATTGTTGGTAATGGGTTATCCCATGTGATATAAACTTCATCATTTTCTATGACCCTTTGTGGCTCATCTTTCCAGTGTTTTTCAGCCACTTCAGTACCATAGTGTTTGCACAATCCCCAGTGCAACAGTCTTGCCACATTATTATGCTTTTCACTATACAGTCCTTCTGTCATTATTATGTCATACACAGCAACAAGTTGTGCGACTGTTTCCAATTCAGTTTTACAAAACCTACATTTCTCTATTTCTCCCACATGTTCAATGGACTTTGTAAACCAGTGTGTGTACACAGCCCACTATCTTGGGCTACCAATATTAATCTTTCATCTCTTGGTTTGAATTCAGCTCTCCTTAATCATTCCTGTGTTCATTCCTGGTCAACATGAGGCTCTTCCAGAAGTTTTCTATACTTGCAACTATATTTAAGTTTTTCCACATTTCTTTCTTCTCATCTGGTCCTTCACCTTATATTCTTTCTTTTGTGTTTTGGCACATTCAGTTGCTGCCTGATTTTTATCTACTTCTGGTTTTATTTCCATTCCTGCTTGACATTAATATGCTTCTGCTAAATTAAGCAGAGATGTCATCTTAGATTTATTCTCCTCTTGTTTCAAAACTTTCACTAAATTTGTATCTTGTGAGGTGAGTAGATAAGTGTGGAGTCCCACAATTGCAGATCTATACATGTAATCAGTTTTAACGAGGCCCATCCCTCCTTTGGAATGGAGAATATATAATCTTGGTATACACTGATTTTTATAGATCATTTGGTGGGTATAGAGCATCCTTCATGTTTTAATATCTAATCTATCCAACACTCTTTGGGGCCAGTCAATCACTCCAAAACTGTAAGTCAGGACAGGAAGAGCAAATCGGTTTATAACCTGGATCTTGTTGCTAGATGTCAATGATGTTCTCAGAATTAAATTATTATAATGTATTCCTTACTTAGCTTTATTCACATTTGTTCATGTTTTATTGCTGATCCCTCATCAACTCCCAAGTATTTATACACTCCCTCTTGCTCAAGTTCTTTTATATCACATTCTTGTCCCAAACTGATGTTTTCCTGGTGCTGCAGTTTTCCTGCTTTAAAGGTTGCTTTTGCACATTTATCAAGACCAAATGACATTCTAATATCATCTGAAAAAGTTTTGACAACCTGCAGCTGTGCTTTCAGTTCCTCATTTGATGAGCTATACAGTTTTAAATCATCAAGAAAGAGAAGATGAGAAGTCTTTAGACTTTGTTGTTTACTAGGCGCCATGGCATAAGCTGTTAAGTAAGCAGCTTAATGGATTAATGGTAAGGCAGAATAGCAATGGTGACAGAGAGTCACCCTGGAATATCTCCCTTTGAATTTTTATCCCTGGGATAATAATCTGTCCTTTATTGTGGCTTAATTGCAAAGTAGTCTGCTACTGTTTCATAGTTACTGTAATGTAGTCAATCAGTATAGGGTGCATATTATACATTTTTAAGAACTCCTTTATCATGAATGTGGGATACTATCAAATGCTTTTTTGTAATCAGTCCATGCCATACTTCGATTCTTCCCCTTTTTACAGTTCTCCACTATAACTTTATTCAACAACAGATTATCCTTTGTTCCATATGACTTTCTTTTATTGCCCTTTTGTTCTATTGCCATAATTGAGTTTTCTTCTAAATGACTATAAACTCTGTCAGCGTCAATTCCTGTGTATAGTTTATATGTTGTCAGACGACAAGTTACTGGTCTATAATTTTTAGGGTAGCTTGCAGGTTCACTCTTAAGTAGGAGCTTTGTTTTTCCTGTTGTTAGCCAGGTCGTGTCTGTTCAGGGTGCACATATAAATAGTTCTTACTCATAGCTAAATCCTCCTGCAAAGATGTTAATACGTTTAACCAAAAGTTAGGTACTGCATCTGGGCCTGGAGTTTTCTAATTAGAGGCTTTTCTTAACTTTGTTTCAATCTCTCTGGTTGTTACTTTATCCAATTTCATATCCTGTATCTTTAAACGTCTTATTCTTTCTTTACTTCTTCTATCCATTTATCATCTTTGTTATGTTCCACAGGATCTTCATAGATACTTCTCCAAAATGTATCTACTTCCTCTTTTTTTGGTGGTCTTTCAATTCATTTTACCTTATTTCCCAGTTCTCTATAAAACTTTCATCAATAAATTGCTTATTTTGTACTTTTCCCCTTATATTTATCTTTGTAAGTTTTACTGCCTGTGCTGAAATTTTTAGTTTGTTATTTGCAATAGTGAATGATAGATCCTGGTATGTTCTAATACTGTGCATTGCTTAAATCACATCTATCTTTCTTAGTATTTTAGTGATCTATTCCCTCTTCTGTATTCTTCTAACAGTGATACTTCTTGTCTTAATTGCTTTATAGTTTTCTCTATTCGATACTTCCATGATGGTATTTGATTTCTCCCCTTCCTTTCCCTCACTATCCTGTGTTCTTGTGGTAGAACTTTATCAGTTATTAATTTAGCAGCACAGTAATATATCCTGTTTATGTCTGGTATATCACACAGATCTCTATGGACAGTCCTAATTACTGCATTCATTTGTTTTATTAGACGTCTGACTTTTTGGGTTTTATTAACCTTCTGCAGTCTATTTCTCTCATTGATCTTAATATATCTATCCATGTCTATTAAATCAAGCAAGTCTTCTCTTAGCTCATTTTCTTCCAAATTGAGGGCGCATCCCCTGTTTTCCATTTCCTGCTGACATTCTATAGAAAGTTCTACAACATCTTCCTAAAGCACCTTCTATTCAATTTTATCCTGTGTCATCTGTTGCTCTGTCATATAAGAACTCACTGGCCTATCACTCCTCAACATTGACTGCATTAGAGTTTCCACATTTTCCTGTTCCTTTCCTTGCTGTCTAGCTTCAAGTGAACATGCATACATGTTTCCTGTGGAAGGTTCCAAATTATCTTCATATGGCACCTGACCAATTGCTTCCTGTTCAACTGGCTTCCCCTTAATTCGGATATCCATTGCTCTATCCTGTTGTGGTGCTTTCTGTATTGGATTTTCTACACTGAATCCTTCTCTTTGCAGCTGTTCCATTACCTCAATTTCTATTTCTTTGACTTCTCCATTATCAATATCCTTTTCTACTTTTCCTCTTAGTCTTCTTATTTTTTCTATTGTAAAGTTTTCCATATCTGGATTCCTTTGCCTATATTCTTCTTCAAATATCTTTGGTGTTGCTCTTTTTGCATTGGTTAGTTTTGCTTTCTCCTTTGCATAAATATTACCCCATATTAAATCTCTTTTCCTTTCCCATGTCCATATTTTTTCTTCACGTCTCTTGATCTTCTTGATTTCCTTATGATGGGAACTCACTCCATCATGCTGTGATGTAGTCTGTGTTAGATTTTCTACATTAAATCCTTCACTTCGCAGGCACTCCATAACTTCAACTTCTATTTCTTTATTTTTTGCTTTACTAATCTTCTTTTCCACATTCCATCTTTGTGATATAAATTTTTTTATTGTGAAATTTTCCATATCTGGATGCATTTGCTTGTATTTCTCTTTGAATATCTTTGGGGCTGCCTTCTCTATATTAGTTAACTTGGCTTTCTCCTTTACATAAATATTGCACCATATCAAATCTCTCTTTCTTTCCCATATTTCTTTTTTATATTTTTCAAATATCTCTAGGTTTTGTTGTTTATATTTTCACACTTCCTCACATGCTTCTTTTTCCAAACAGATCAACGCTTCTTGATCTATAGATTGTTTTTCAAAAATCTGTTGTATTAATGAATGCAAATTTTTATTTGATGTTTCTGACCATTTTTCTTGTGGAAGTATTTTTGTTTCCTCTAATTTCTCTCTTAATCATTTTGTATAGCTTGTGTCTGGAAATTCTGGGCTTTTTACATAATAGTAACAATACATACTTTCTTTCTTATCCTCAATAGTCCATTCTATTGTCTTTATGGCTGTTCTTTGGTCTAACAGTTTTTGTGATTTTTGTAGACTGCTACTTCCTTCTGCAATGGGGGGGCCATCCGTTTGGACCCACATGAGTGTCACTATGTTGCTTTTCCCCATCAGCACTCTTATATTGACTAAGTTTATCAACTTGCCACACTGCATCTATAAACTATCCCTCCTCCCACATATTCTACAGTATCGTAAAACTGGGAAAGTATTTCCCTGAAACTAAAACATGAACTAAATCAGCATTACATCAGCTACCAGATGTAATATTTTCCATAGCACTATTTGAACTTCTATGTGTATAAGAAGATAGTACTTCTTGTCATCAGGAATGTGTATTACTGCCACTCTCTGTTAGCAGTGTTATGCTTACAAACTATGGAGAGCTAGACAAGAAAAACTATGCTTCCAGGGCTTGCACATCCCTTCCTTCTAAAATTATAGTACACTTTATGACACTAACTGACTCACAGAGGCCTAAAGATGACTCAATTACCCCAGCTGTAGTTTGAACACAGTCCATAGGAAGAACTTCATTTGAAGAATGCATTTCACTTTCCACATTTATTCTGTCACAAGTTCTTCTAGTATTAACAGCACATAATTTAGCAATGTGACCTCATCTTCTACATTTGTAACAAATTTACACTTTACTTGCAGATTTTGGATTCACAAAATGTACATCCCTTACTGTAGTTTTATCTTTAGAAAAAACAGAAAATAAAATTTTAAACAATATCTTGTCTATTAATAAATCTGCTACTGGAGTTACTAGCTTAACAATGTCCTTGGGATCACTTCGTAATTCCTATTTTCTTATTTCACTTTGCAAAGCTCTGTTAACTCTGCCTACTGCTAAATGGCTAACATTTCCCCTTTACTGGCAGTATTAGATCCAAGTCAGTTTTAAGGCACTTTAAATAATGCACCTGTGCACTTCTTAGTTTACCTACACTAAAAGGCCAATTATGAAATGTTATTGCTTGGGTTTCAGAAGTTATATCAGCTCCGATGTCCATGTTTTAGTGCAGTTCCTGTCAGCAGGGATGCTAAAATTCTTCCCTAGTCTGTTTCTGGTTCTCTGAGGCAGTATAGCATTCAAAGTTCATTAAATATGATTGCAGATCATCCTCTCTGGCTAGTATCTTTCGACGTGGCAAACTTCTGAAGTTGATGGTTATGTTAGTTAATGAATTATTGTTGTAACAGGACCAATTTCTGGTCAGTCTATACCTGCGCTTCCACATGCTTTCCTATGAAGTCCTTCATGGTGTTATACAAGAAACACCGAAAACGTTCTCTGAAGAATTTGTAAGTCAAATATGCTTTGTACTTGGCAGAAAAAGTAAATAATTAAAATTTAACAAACATTGGGTCTCGATGCCCATGTACACTACCATTGTAGGATCTAAGCAGACTCTGGAGGCAGGGCATACACAAAAACTATCTTTAGCTTTCAAACTAAAATAGTGTCATGGGAAGAAGACGACAGGGAGAATTTCCCAGACCTACCTGGAGCTGTAAACTCAGAAGCATTTCGGAAGACATACTCGGAACCTAATGGACACTATGCCAATCCAAAGAAAAGGGGAACGCCATAGAGACTCAGGTGATGGACGATATAAAAAAGGTAGATGGACATAACTTAAATAGTGACACTTTAACTAGTAGTTATGTGGTTAATTTGTCTAATTACAACTTTGATAATATAGAACTTTCCATTTTGGAAAAAGGGCTTAAATTTGTGCCTACTTGTTTTCCTAAAAAACATGAGTTGAAGATAGAACTATTTCAGTTGTGTCGCAAGATGAATTTAAGGGAATATTTTTTCAGACTAAACCATTGTTCTAGTAATGATGTTAACTGTCTTACTGCACAAATATCTAATAGTGATATAGAAAGTGACGAGAGCTTTTATTCTTGTCTTTCGGATGATGAGGATATGAGCAATGCTTACAGTATATTAGATACAAGTATGTTAAAAACTAATAGTTCTTTTTTACCTCCTTGTAAAAATCCCAATATACAAAAGTTTGAGTCTATGTTGAATATAATGTTGGACAAAGAATTGGAAGACTTTATGGGACAGAAACATTGTTACAATTTAACAAAAACGGAATGGAATAAATTGCAGTCATTAAGTAAGAATAATAATATAGTTTTTAAACCGTCAGATAAGGGGGGTAAACTGGTTGTACTGAATTCTCATGATTACTATAATATGTGTATGAAACATCTTGACAACAAAGCTGTATATCTTAAAATAAATATTTCATATTTGAAGAAGGCAGAAGTTGACTTTAATGCTTTATTACATAAAGGCATTAGGTTACATTATTTTACCAAAATGGATGTTGATCGTAAAATAATAATTAAAAATAATAAGGTAGCAAAATTTTTCTGTTTGCCTAAGGTTCATAAAAATTTGGATAGACCACCTGGTCGTCCTATTGTGTCAGCTTATATTTTTTTTTACTTATAATTTATGCACTTTGCTACATGAAATTTTGCTTAAAAAGGTTCTACAGTTACCTTCGTATATTAAGGACTCCTACGATTTCCTTCAAAAAATTAAAGATATATACTGGATAGAAGGAATGTATTTTATTACTGTTGATGTAGTGAGTCTTTATACGAATATTTCCCATATTTTGGGTTTGGAAGCTATTAAATTTTTTTTGGGGTGAGAGTCCCAAAACTTATTATATATTAGAATTGGTTGAATTTTGTCTAACTAACAATATCTTTGAATTTAATGGCGTATTGTATAAACAACTGACTGGAACAGCCATGGGAGCTGCTTTTGCCCCGGCTTATGCGAATTTATTTATGGGAATGTTTGAAAATTAATTTTTGTATAGACAACATTTTTTTAAAAAATATGTTATAAAATACTATAGATTTATTGACGATCTAATTTTTATCTGTAAGGTGGTTTTAATTTATCTGGACAATTTATCAATGAATTGAACAATAACAAATATGGTATTAATTTTAGTGATATACAAATGGGTTCTCAAGTAAATTTTTTAGATATTACTCTTGAAGGTATAAATTGCCATTTAATACACACTGGTATTTATAGAAAATTTAATGAAATTAGTTGGAAAATGAGTGGCGACAGTTGCCACCCTTCTCATACCTTGACAGCTATTCCTTATGGAGAGTTTATTAGAATTAAAAGATTAAATACTGATATTAAATTGGCTTATAATGAAGCTCTTAAGGCAGCTGAAATGTTTATAACTAGAGGATACAATTTAACAGATGTTAAGAACTGTTTTAATAAGGTATTTAAAAATAATAATGTTACAAAGAAATTTGATAGTGGGTATAATAAAAATAGTCGCAATAAAAACAAATTAAATGAAGAGAAGATGTTTTTTGTTACAAAGCATACTAATTTTTCCTGCACTGTTAATGGGTTGGTTAAACAGTATTGGAATTTCATTAAAAAAGAAATTGTTTCATTAAAAGATACCAAGTTGGTTATATCGTATAAAAAAGGCAAAAGCCTTCAAGATTTCTTAGTACATAGTATTTATAAGGAACCTAAGATTAATATATTAATTAATACTAAAGTTGTAGGAACTTTTCCCTGTGGTAACTGTTCCATTTGTAAGCATATAGTTACTGAGGTGGGTAAGATTAATGAAAACAATTTTACTACTAGAGCTAAATACTCCTGTTTGAGTAAAGGAATAATATATGTTATTTTTTGCTCGTGTAGTAAGTACTATATTGGTGAAACTAAGAGAATGTTAGCGGACAGGATTAAAGAGCATGTTAGAGATGTGAAAAATAAAAAAATTCAATAGTCCTATTGCAGAACATTTCAACTCTGTACATGATGGTAGTATTGATTGTATGAAAGTTACTATATTGGAACATGTATCTCTTCATCACAATAATATGGAATATCAAAAGAATGTATTAAGACAGAGTCTATTTTAATCATGAAATATGGCACTTTATCTCCCCATGGTTTAAATAGAGAATGTAATTGGCAAAGCCTTATTTAGTATTGTGACTTTAAATATTTAATGTGTATTTTTTAATGAGTTGATTGTTTGATTGAATTAATTGTTTCATGTTGTATATATTGTGATTTTTTAGAAGCTACAATGTTTTACTCTGTAAAGGCTGTGGCCGAGGCGCTAGAGAAATTGAACTGAGTTGAATAAATTTCAAGATACGGAAAGTAGAGCTGGGACTCACTGTTTGTTCTTGTTGTTGCTGAATAACCTATTCTTCCGTTGTTTCTTTAAAATAGTGTCTCACTTGACTTTGCAAACAGAAAATAAATAGCTCCTTTAGAATATGTATCCATTCCACTGATTCCTTCCAGGATGCAGGCTGTCCCACAATGAGAAGGAATGCCTCAGGCTGCAGGCCTTATTTCCAGGATCTGCTCTCATCTCAAAAATCAGGCACTTCCACTATATATAGTCCACAAGTTATATCCCAAAGAGTAAGCCAGAATGGGCCCTCTCTTAGTCCATTTTTGTGTCATTAACGTGTCATATTATCACATCCTTTACAAAATTTCATATCATGCTAATGCATTTAACAAATTCTCTCATTGCTGTAACTCCCATAATATGAATGGGAGAAAGAGGGCCAATACAGCAAAATGTCAACATGGTTCATTATGCAAACAGGGAGGAAAGTGGAAAATCAAAAAAGGCAGAAAAAGGGAAATAGCAAAAAACAGAAATATAACCATAAGGAATGATAAGTGAGAAGGGGAAGAAGTGCGGACATTTTATGGAACAGGTGCTCTTCTTATTTACATGAAGAGGAAGGGTAGCAGAGGAAGGCAATGAGGGCTTTGTGTAGGAAAGATAGAGGAGGTTAAGAAGGTAGCAGGGGTAGATAAATAGTAAATTCAGATATACTGATATCAGTAGTTAAAAAGGTAGCTTTTTATCTACAGAGAGCTCTATGACACCAGATTGAGATGTCATGCTCATCCATGTGGTAGAGGGGTTATATAAACCAGCCTTTCTTATCACTAGGAGGACAAGGTCTACTACTCAATGTAAATCAATTGTTCATTCCTTCTCTTACAAGGTTGTCACCATCATATCTGATCTTCTGTCACTGACCAAAATGCTTATCTATTATTTTATTTTTATATATTTTACATTTATTTACCAGGGAGGTCCGTCAGGACATAGCTGTCTGTTTTTAACAGAGGTCCAGGGAAAAAAGCAGCAGAACAATTGCTAACATACTATACAAAATATATTTACACGAGCATTGTGGTTTAGACATACAGTATAGCAGATAATAACATATGATTGCATAAGATATTTACATAAGCATAGAGGTTTAGACATACAATTAAAAGTATAGCAGGTAGTAACATATGATGGTTGTTCATACAGCATGCTTACTAGAGATAATCTTGAAGACGTACTGAAGATAAGACAAGAAAGGAAAAACTAAAAAAGGAGGAGAATATAAACAAGTTCATATGAGGTGCATTGACATTTTAAGGGAAAGCTTTTCAACTTAGTCTGTGGGAGAGTTAGTGGGTATAGATGGGACAGTGGGGAGTAGGCAGCAGGGAGTTGGTAAGTAACGTGTGATAATATATAGTGCATTGTGGGAGTTTTAAAGAGGAGGTTGGATAGTGGGTAGGGGAAAGTAGTTAGAATATGTCAGCCAGGTGCTAGGCAGTTACAAGTAATGTGTAATAATATATAGTGCATCTGTGGGAGTTTTAAAGAGGAGGTTGGATAGTGGGTAGGGGAAAGGAGTTAGAATATGTCAGCCAGGTGCTAGGCAGTTACAAGTAACGCGTGATAATATATAGTGCATCTGTAGGAGTTTTAAAGAGGAGGTTGGATAGTGGGTAGGGGAAAGGAGTTAGAATATGTCAGCCAGGTGCTAGGCAGTTACAAGTAACATGTGATAATATATAGTGCATCTGTGGGAGTTTTAAAGAGGAGGTTGGATAGTGGGTAGGGGAAAGGAGTTAGAATATGTCAGCCAGGTGCTAGGCAGTTACAAGTAACATGTGATAATATATAGTGCATCTGTGGGAGTTTTAAAGAGGAGGTTGGATAGTGGGTAGGGAAAGGAGTTAGAATATGTCAGCCAGGTGCTAGGCAGTTACAAGTAATGTTTGATAATATATAGTGCATCTGTGGGAGTTTTAAAGAGGAGGTTGGATAGTGGGTAGGGGAAAGGAGTTAGAATATGTCAGCCAGGTGCTAGGCAGTTACAAGTAATGTTTGATAATATATAGTGCATCTGTGGGAGTTTTACAGAGGAGGTTGGATAGTGGGTAGGGGAAAGGAGTTAGAATATGTCAGCCAGGTGCTAGGCAGTTGCATGTCCAGGAGTTGTTTAGGTGGGAAATAAGCATTTTTTGAAGATGATTTTGTTAGGCTGTACCCTAATTTGTAGTGGTAGGGAGTTCCAAGTCTTGGCAATGTTGCTAGAATGCAGGGAGTCACCAGACCTGTAATGGCTTTTGGAGATTGCAATTAGTGCCTTGTTTGTGTATCTAAGTTCTCGGTTATTGGAGTAGAGGGTGATGAGGTCTTGTAAGGCTGGAGTTTTGTCAGGCTAGTACAGTATCTGATGAGCTAGAAGAAGTTGGTTTAGAGCTAAGGTTTTAGGGAGTTCCAGCCAGGAAAGATGTTTTAGGGCCTGACAGTGGTGGGTGCGGTAGAAGGAGTTTGTTTTGAATTTTGCTATTTTGTTGTAGCGTACTGATAGCTTGTTTAAATCACTCCTCTTTAGATTAAGTAGGATAGGAGACGTATACATAAGGTAGAGAGAAGATGGGTATGAGCTAGGGTCACTTTACTGTTGCTGGTTAGGAAGTTTTTACATTTGCAAAGAGTACCTAGTTTTTTGTTTATTTTGGTTATTGTATGAGCTATGTGTTTCTCAATTTTCATATTATTGTCAATAATGGCCCCTAGTAATTTGGTTTGTGTGATGGGGGAGATAGGGGTTATTATCTGATGCAGAAATAGAGAATGAGGGAGTAGGTACTGCTGCTTTGGAAGGATAGAAGAGCATACATTGGGGCTTTTTAGGATTTAGTATTAGCTGGACATTTGTTAGCCAGGTTACGATGGATGGAAAGGCTTCTTGGGTCTTGACGTGAAGTTGTTCGAGGGTGGGGGGCAGAGCAGATTAAGTTGGAGTCATCAGTGTATTGAACCAGGTTTGCTAGAGGGATGGCTTAATGAAGATTATTTGTAAATATAGTGAAAAGTAGGGGTCCTGGGATTGATCTTTAGGGTACTCCTAGTTTTACAGGAAGTAGGGGGAAGGGAGTTTTTCCACTGAACAGCTTGTTGGTGTTGGGAGAGGTAGTCTTGAAACCATAATAGAGTGGGAGAGTTAGTTTTAATTCTGAGAGTGATGTTAGTAGTTTTGTATGGGAGACTGTATCAAATGCCTTTGATAAGTGAAGGAAAACTGCAGACACTAGCTGGTCATTGTTGCGCTGCATATCTACTAGGTTACTAAAATCGATGGGTGCAGTGGTAGTGCTATGGTTGGGGAGGAATCCGTGTTGAGTTTTGGCAAGAAGATTGTTGGAGAGGAGATGTGTTAGGATCTGGGTGTGGATACATTTTTCCAGTATTTTAGCCACTGAGGAAAGTATTGCTATAGGGCAGTAGTTTATTAGGTCAGTAGAAGTGCCCCCTTTGTGTATTGGTACAGTGTGGGAGATTTTCCAGAGAAGTGTCACCTTTTAATCTGAGACTGATCTGTTAATGATTATAGAGATTGGGTAGGAAATGGCTTTGGCGGCTATTTGTAGTAATTTGGCAGGTAGTTTGTCTACTGCTAGGGTGGTGTGTTTAATTTTGGTTAGGTGTCTATAGATGGCATAAGTTGGTACAGGTTGAAGGGTGAAGGAGCTGGCATTATTTGATGGGTTATTTAGTATAGTGGGGGTTGAGGAGTGGGAGGGGTCTGCTGGCAGCTTTAATATAGAGTTGGTAAAGAGCTCACTGAATTGGGTGGCTGTGTTTATAGAGGTGGTGTCTATGTTTGGTGATTTTCCTAGTTGGAGAATACTGTTTATAGTGGCCCAGATCTTCTGTGGGCTGGTATTGTGCTTAGTTTAAATGTCACTATAGCATTTCTGTTTCTCTAGTCTGATTTACTTTTTACAGTGTTTCTCAGTTGTAAGAATGTTTGCCTATTAGCAGTAGTTTTGTTTTTGCACTAGGTGCCCCATGCTTTGTCCCTTTGTTTCATAAGCTGCCTAGTGCTCTTGGTAAGCCATGGAGCATAGATGGTTTTAGTGTGGATCTGTCATGGTGGGGCAAGTTGGTTGAGAATGCCTAAGAAGATAATGTTGAAATGCTCAACTGCTTCAACTAAAGGATGTGTTAAAAGGGAGGACCAGTTAGAGTGTTTAAGGGCTGTATTAAGGTCATCAGCCCTGAGGTTTTTAGTGTATCTGATGTGTTTAAGAGAACTAGTTGTAGTGAGTTTAATTTGGTCTCTAATGAAGAAGGTTGGCAGGTGGTCACTTATAGTGTCAGCTAGTGTACCAAAATTATGAGTGGAAGATGAGCAATTGGTGAGAATCCAGTCTAGTATTGATTCTTTTTTTGAGGTTTTGTCTACCCTAGTAGGGGTTTATATAAGCTGTGAGAAGCCATAAAGGTTAATAGGATTTGAGGGGTGGGCTGAGTTAAGTAAGAGCCAATCAATATTGAAGTTGCCTGGTATAATGGTTTTATGGGGAGAGTTTCTGATGCCCAGTGGAGAAGAGATTCTAGGGTTTTGATGTTATCTCCTGGAGGGATATATGATCCAAGATATTTAGCTGTTTTTGTGTATTTAGTCTTATCTTAGCAAGTAGGATCTCTGCATTGTTAAATGCACGGGTTTTATGTTAAATAGTTCAACACTGATGTTGTTCGAATATAGGAGAGCGACTCTGCCTCCTCTTTTAGCTGTATGGTCTTTTCGTAGTATGCTATAACCAGGGGGAAGTATTTCTTTGTTTTTAATGTGCGGTTTGAGCCAAGTTTCTGTGAGGAAGATGATGTCAGATAAGTATAATGCTGTGGTTGCATGGAGCTCAGTGGTTTTGTTAAGGATGCTTCTTATGCTATGATTTATTATTAGAATGTCAGATGTTTTCTTAAGTAATCTTGTATTGGTTCTAGGCTGATTTTGGTAATTTGTTGGACTTGTTATTGGACCTGGGTTGGAGTTGATATCGCCACTGCATAGCAGGTGAGAGGCAATGTTTTTAATGGTTTGTAGGTATTTGAAGAAGGCTAAGTCACATTGGATGGCTACGCTAGATTTGCTTTGATAATGGAGGAGTTTGTAGGAGTGTAGGTCAAAGGCGGTGTGGTTAAACAGTGAGGGTGAGATGAGTAAGGAGTAGTTAATGAATGTTGCAGGTGAAGTTGAGGTGGGGTGACATTTTGGGGATTGTAATGTTGTTGAAGCAGGGTGAGGTTAGATGAGCTGTGATGGTGAGTGCTAGTGTTAGAATTATTTGATGGGAGTATGTTTGGTTTGTTAGAAGTGATAAGAGTGTATAGAGATAACCCTGTGAAATGTGTAGGGGTCCTGATAGTATACTGGTAGGGTGGACTGTAGCAACTTTATGAGTGGGGAGGTACTATGTGTAGAGTGTATAATATGAGAGCAAAGGAGGGGAGTGGTTGTTTGCATGATTGGCTGAGGGATGGGGGTTGGGTGTGGTAAGCTTAGGTATAAAGGAAATGAGCTAGGAGGTGTGTGGGAATGGAGGTAGAGTGGGAGAGTGGCATGGGCAGAGCCCTACCTAGGAGGTAAGAGCTGAAAAAATAATCAGGAGTCTGACTAAGTAATGAAAGTAAGTAGTATGTGTCTTCATCACAGGGATTATGCCAGGTACTGTGTTTCCACTATTTATTTACTGTGAATAGAAAAATAACTACTGTGAAGGGACTTGGGTGACTTTACAGTAGACAGAAATATTGGAGAATTTAAATATCTGTAGAGCCCTGTCCTGCTTAGAGGATGAGCTGCTTATCTGGGCTAAGATTCAGCTGTTTAGGTGGTGTTCTGCTGCCACCTTGTGGCAGTTAGTTGCATTAACAGGGAAAGGAAGAAGGGGAAAAGAACTTGCAATATAATAAAATTAAGTAAAAGCACTAACAACTAGATGCAATAATTAGTTAACAGGGAATACACCTACATAAGAATATTTCAGAGAGTAAAAGTCACAGTAGTGAGTCTTTTGCCTTCAGTTGTTTGCAGGATAATTTTCAGAAAGTGTTCGCTTGGGAGGGAGGATGGCAGCCATGAGTGAAGTAGAGCTAGAGCTGTATGAAAAAAGAGACAAAAAGAGATCTAACAAAGTCTTGTTGTGGGTAGGCAACAGTAAAAAATGTATATGGGCAAAGTACTGGCTTGGGGGAAGCTGTGGGTGCATGTGCATGGAGAATGTGGGAGGTAAATATATACTATACTGTTATGAGGTATGTTATATGCCAGGTAAGTGAGCACAACATTAATTCTCACTTGTGGCATATTAATAATGTTCCTCGGCTACATTCACTTCCTTTAGGCTGTATATAGGTGTGTGTTAGCTTTCAACAGTGGGAAAAAAGAGGGAGGAAAAACATACCAGATAATAGTAGAGGAATTAATAGTTTAGAACAGGCACAACCTATAGTGTAACAACAATGATCCAGGCAGTCTATTCCTTAAATACCAGTAGCCACAGTGGGAAACGCTGAATAGTTCACAGAGTTAGCACTGCCCTTGTAAATGCAATATATGTTAAAATTACATCATAGTGTTAGTGAGCATGGGAGGGTGTTCAGGTAACACGTGTGTGTCCCAATGTTGGACCAGAAGTTCTAAAAAACAGTGACAATTATCCAATAAATGCACTCTACATGTGTGTAAATACATTCAGCACAATACTCACATTCAGAGGCAAAGGTTAAAACAGTGCACAGCAAAACTGTGGCGATAACACAGAGGCAGTACTTTCAAAAAAGAAACCTAAGCAAAGACATAAACCAAAAATACCTGCCTGCGTGCACACTTCACAGGGGGACCTGGTGGGAAGAGACAGTAGAAGCAGCAGACCTTGGACTATTTTAAAAATGGCCCTGCACTTTAGAAGTATCTAATGTAGCCTTCCAGGGGAAATGGGGTGTGAGGGAGGGTGAGGATATCCTGTAAGGGGATGGTAGTGAAACCTGATATAGAGCCCTACCTAGGAGGTAAGAGCTGAAAAAAGAATCAGGAGTCTGACTAAGTAATGAAGGTAAGTAGTATGTGTCTTCATCACAGGGATTATGCCAGTTACTGTGTTTCCACTATTTATTTACTGTGAATAGAAAAATAACTACTGTGAAGGGACTTGGGTGACTTTACAGTAGATAGAAATATTGGAGAATTTAAATATCTGTAGAGCCCTGTCCTGCTTAGAGGATGAGCTGCTTATCTGGGCTAAGATTCAGCTGTTTGGTGGTGTTCTGCTGCCACCTTGTGGCAGTTAGTTGCATTAACAGGGAATGGAAGGAGGGGAAAAGAACTTGCAAGTGTGCACGCTATGCCAATATAATAAAATTAAGTAAAAGCACTAACAACTAGATGCAATAATTAGTTAACAGGGAATACACCTACATAAGAATATTTCAGAGAGTAAATGTCCCAGTAGTAAGTCCTTTTGCCTTCAGTGGTTTGCAGGATAATTTTCAGAAACTGATCACTTGGGAGAGAGGGAGGACAGCCACGAGTGAAATAGAGCTAGAGATAAGAATATTTCAGAGAATAAAAATCCCAGTAGTGAGTCATTTTGCCTACAGTTGTTTGCAGGAATATTTTCAGAATTTGTTCATTTGGGGGGCAGCCACGAGTAAAGTAGAGCTAGAGCTGCATGCGTGCACACTTCATGGGGGACCTGGTGGGGAGACGCTGTAGAAGCAGCAGCTTTCGTGCCAGTTTGTTCATTTCCAATATCCTGGATGGTGTTTGATATTCTTGATTAGGATGAGTTAATGTCTATTGTTTCAAGTATGTAGCCAACAACCTGTGGTCTGGATTGTTGTCTGTCAAGGCTGGGTAAGACTAGTTTTAACATTCCAAAATCAGTGATTTTCCAGGTATTGGATGTCATTTAGATCACAATTTTTCCATCAGCCTTGAAAGAGGACACTGTTGTCTATACTCTCAAGAAACTTACTTCATATTCTAACATCCCTTATAATTACTGCTCAGTCTGTAACCTTCCATTTTTAAGAAAGGTTATTGATAAACTTGTTTTTAAGCAGCTTCAGACCCATCTTATAGCTAATGCATTCATAAGCCCCTTTCAGTCTTAGTTTCTCATGCCCTATAGCACAGACACTATTTGTTTTTGGGTAGTTACCAATCTTTTTATGGCAAAAGCCCAGATGACCTATTCAGCATTGGTCTTCCTGAACTTGTCTGTGGCATTTGATACTATTCATTGTGACTTTTTGGTTACGTTATTACAGTCTTACTGTGGTCTCTCTACATTTTCAGAATAGTTTCCATCCCATCTGTCAGGCCCCTCCCTAAGGATTTGTTCTAGACTGAACAACTCATTGATCCAACCCTTGGAATGTGAAATTCCACAGGGCTCAATCTTAGGCCAATTGTTTTTCACAATTTACGAGACCTCAGGAAATCTCTTTAGGTTTATGGAATTAATATACTATAGGTATGCAGATGGCACTCAAATTTACCTCTCTTTCTGGAAGTCTATGGTGTGATTAAAGATAAGAAAACAACAGGTCACATTTTATGTATTTTAGCTATCTTATAACAAGTTTTATTTTATTTATTTATTTTAGTTAGTCATTGTTTTTAACCTGGGTGGAGTGGATGACATACTGACCTTTTTGAGTCAGTACCAAAACTAGAGGTACAATGCCATCAGGCATTTCAGTGAGAGAGAATTGTTTAAGGTCATTGGCTGACTGAGGTCACCTGGACTACAGCTTAGACTAAGAACCTCATTGGTTCTTTTGAGCTTTTTTTCTTAAAAGTTGTCTCAGGTTTCAACTTTCTGTTACCTAAGAAGTTAAGTTGTGAGTGTTTCTGCCATTTCACACTGAGCTAATCGAAGGAAGGACACTGAGCAAACTTGGAACTATAATATATAACATTAAGTATCCTGTTTTTTGCTTTTTTGTTCTTTATTTCTTTGCTATTTATAGCACTTTGTGTACTGTATATTTTCTAGCTAGTTTCACTGTGTGTGAGGTATTAACTGGAAATTGTCCACTTTTATTAAGCATCTGTTGGGTTGTTTGTTTCTGATAACTTGTTGCAGTTAAACTCTTTTTCTAGAGGCTCCTTTAGCTGTTTAAAACTTTCATTTAAAGGCTCACTGCTGCTTTTCTGCTGTGAGAAACATTTCTACAGTTTGTTTCTAAGTAGTGGGGATATCTGTAGCATTGTCCATATTCAGGCTTGTATTTGGGCCTAGTGTTTGTGGAGGCTGTGTGTCTGAGCACATATTCAGGGACATTTTGGTTTAGCCAAAGCCATCAGACATTTCAGTGAGAGAGAATTGTTTAAGGTCATTGGCTGATTGAGGTCACCTGGACTACAGCTTAGACTAAGCACCTCATTGGTTCTTTTGAGCTTTTTTCTTAAAAGTTGTCTCAGGTTTCAACTTTCTGTTACCTAAGAAGTTAAGTTGTGAGTGTTTCTGCCATTTCACACTGAGCAAATTGAAGGAAGGACACAGAGCAAACTCGGAACTATAATATATAACATTAAGTATCCTGTTTTTTTGCTTTTTTGTTCTTTATTTCTTTGTTATTTATAGCACTTTGTGTACTGTATATTTTTCTAGCTAGTTTCACTGTGTGTGAGGTATTAACTGGAAATTGTCCACTTTTATTAAGCATGTTGGCTTGTTTGTTTCTGATACCTTGTTGCAGTTAAACTCTTTTTCTAGAGGCTCCTTTAGCTGTTTAAAACTTTCATTTAAAGGCTCACTGCTGTTTTTCTGCTGTGAGAAACATTTCTGCAGTTTGTTTCCCACCATCCCTCCCGATTGGTATGGTGTTTTTATAGTTGGTGCCTTTGCAGTTGCCCGCCCCTAGTGTAAATTTGATCTGGGACCCTCCTTCCAGTCTAGTGTCATTACCTCATTCTACCCAGTACAGGGAGAACATTTGAGAAGGCCAATCAGCTTAGTTTCTCCTACGCCTTTCTCTCTTTCCACTAAAAAAAAAAAAAAAGAAAGAAATTTTCTAAGCTTGTTTCCTTCCTTTCCTGTGGGTAGTCTAGCCTGGATATAGATTTGCTGTGTCCAGGACTATTTGTAGGCTTCTAGGCCCCCAAGCCTTTCTGTGTTGGAAGGAAGCCTTCTAGCTTAATTTTGTTTCTTAAAACTAGCCAGTTTTCTGTTTCAGCACTTGTCTGTTTTTTAGAGCTCAGCACTTTTTCAGAACTTATTGTAAGCACTAAATAAGCTACAAATTACTACAGCACTCAACTTTCCTCACTGTCTAGAGGAAAACAGTTTCTAGTACTTAACAAATAAGCACCTATCCAGGCATGTCTAAGGGTCAGTTCCCGGTGTTTTCTCCTGTCTACCTGATGAATCTGGGCATCTTGGGGCAATGCAGTAATTGCCTCATGTACACAGACAACCCTCTCCTCATACCACCCAACACTACAACCTGTGAGAGATGCACTTATATAGCCAAATTGGAAGCAAAGCTCTCTTCACCCAAGACTGGACTAAACAGTCAAGAGGAGAAGGTAAACACTTGTACCACACCACACTCAGCACATAGTCCCTCAAAACCTACACCACCAAAACACACACATAGAAACGCAAAACACACACCTACATTCATGGAGGCTCTCAGTAAAAACCTGCCCAAGCAACAGAGACCTCCAAAGCAGAAACACAAGCAACCTCCACCCCCCAACACAACCCAAATGACACATAGCCCACAAACTCAGTGTGCCACTCAACCACAGCCCATAAGGCATAACAACGTACCCAGCACTCTAGTCATAGATGACTCTATAGTCAGACACACTGATGTTCCACTCACCAGGCTAAACAAGGAGAAAGTTACTGTCAGCTGCCTGTCGGGTGCCAGGATCCGCCACATAACGCATGCACTCAGGTCACTCCACAACAAGTACAAATTTGACTCTGTCATTGTCCATGTTGGTGTGAATGACCTGAGACGTACCTCCTTGGACTACATGAAAAGGGACATGGAGGAGCTACCCTAGCTTGTAGCCCAGGCAGGTATGACCCTAGCCCTGAGTAGCATCCTGCCATCACACACAATGATACCACAGTACAAGGACAAAATGATTGACTTCAACAATTGGCTAAGCTTCTGGTGTCATTCTAAGGGGATCCAGTATCTGTCTGCCTGGGATGACATGATCGACAAGCCACGATGCTTTGCCAGAGATGACCTGCACCTGTCGTCCCTGGGATTCCAGATACTGGCTAAGGCTCTAGCCACCCCTATAGTGCCTTTTTTAGGCAAGGTTCAAATGACAAATTCACCACCCTAACAGGTACAGGCAAGAAGAATCTGTGGGTATTGCTACTCAATGCTAGAAGTCCAAACCTCAAAATGCACTCTCTTGTGGCACTCCTTAAAATGGAGAACATCGACATCTGTGCAGTGACAGAGACCTGGTTCAAGGCTCCAGAGAGTACTCCTGCATTATCAGGCTATAATTCATACCACACCTTTCGGCCACCTAACCTGGACCGAAATACTAAAGGCGGAGGCGTGTCCATATTCATTAAGGATATCTACACCTTCAGGCTAGTTGCTCAGCATAATGCATCCGAGATTATTCAAGTGCAACTAACTCTGGGCAAGACCGCAATCCAAATTGTAGCTCACTACAGATCCCCCACCATGCCCCAGGATTCCCACTCTTCATTTCTGAATACACTGGAAAATATTAGGGTACAACCTAACACGCTAATAATGGGTGATTTCAACTACC
The DNA here is from genome assembly GCF_019279795.1 of Protopterus annectens. NCBI lineage: Eukaryota > Metazoa > Chordata > Ceratodontiformes > Protopteridae > Protopterus > Protopterus annectens. The sequence goes on along the minus strand of NC_056728.1, from coordinate 603,400,824 downwards.
CTACCATTAACTGGGAAAACTACTCATGTACCAACTCTTGTGCTCAATGTTTTCTGGAATTCATAAATTCCAATGCCATGGATCAACTTATCCACACCCCCACCAGGGGCAGCAATATCCTAGACCTGGTTATTACCAACATGGGCAACCGGTGCTCCACACCAGAGGTCAATTCCTCGTTGGTCAGATCCAACCACAAGCTAATCACCCTAGACATCCACATCCCTCCCCCACCCCCCATTAGGGAAATCACAGTAAAAAATGTCTCCAAAGCCAACTTCACGCTTCTTAAGACAGAAGTGGTAAACTTCACGACACCCATGCTGATGGACAATAGAGGTATGACTGCTGAATCCTACACAAATGCACTTTATAAGCACTTACACGAGTGCATGGATTGTGCAATCCCTAACAGAACCAAGATGCTATCCTCCAAAAAAAGGAAGCCAATCTGGTGGTCCCCTGTCATAAACAAACTCTACAACAGAAGAAAGAAACTGTTGCAAAAAAGAGTAAAATCCCATGATTGGAGAAACTCCCTGGTCAGCCTCAGTAAGAAGCTGAGATCCCACATAAAATCCTCCAAAGCTAGTTATGAAAACAAAATCGCCACTGACTCTAAAGACAACCACAAAGCATTCTATAGCTATGTCAAGAATCTCAATGGCAACACTCAGATCTGCTCTGTGTTACAGCACAATGGCACTAAATATACAGAACCAACTGATATTGCCAACATCCTGGCAGATAGGTTCAGTGCTAACTTTACCCCCCTGTCATCCCCTAAAGAGCCCATCTCTATACTGGAAGAATGCAAAGTTCCTGTAATCACGGCTGCACAGGTAAAAAATACACTATCCAAAGCCAAGAACACAGCATCCATGGGACCTGACGACATCCCAGGCTGTGTTCTACATGAACTACAGAACAAACTGGCACCCCACCTAAGTACCATGTTCAATCATAGCCTCACCTAAGGCTATGTGCCCACTGAATGGCACACAGCGACAGTTATCCCACTCCACAAAGGGGGAGCCACCACAGACCCCGGAAACTACTGCCCCATTAGCCTAATGAGCCTGGTCTGCAAGGCTATGGAACGTATCATCATGGAACTTATAAACAATGACATTGGTAATCTCTAAACTCAGGACTCCACCCAGTTTGGATTTGTAAAAGGCAGAGCATGTCTCCTAAACCTGATAGATTTCTTTGAAGCAGTCACCAAAGCCATAGATGAGGGTAAGGTGGTTCACACAGCCTATCTAGATCTCGCCAAGGCTTTCGACACCATCCCCCACTCTGGGATTATAGATAAACTCACTAAACTAGGTATAAATCCCTATGTCACAAGATGGGTTGCAAACTGGCTCACTGACAGAACCCACACTGTGAAAGTAGCAGACTCCAAATCCAACTTCAGACCAGTGACAAGTGGAGTACCACAGGATTCAGTCCTGGGTCCTCTCCTGTTTGGTATCTACTTCTCTGAAGTACAGGCCAACACAGAAGGTCTTTGGCTAACAAAGTTCGCTGACGACTGCAAACTAGGAGCCATAATCAAAGCTCCAAAAGATGTGGACATCCTACAAAAGAGCCTCGCTGAGACAGATGCCTGTTGTCAAAGCCATGGCCTCAAGCTCAATGCCAAAAAGTGCATTGTCATCCCTTTTGGTAAAAACTTAGTACCCATGAACTACCACATAGGTGGTAATCTACTTAACACCGAAAGTGTGATAAGAGACCTTGGGACACAGGTGGACAGTAGTCTCTCCTTTGATAATCACATCACCACAGTAGTCAGGAAATCCTTCTACGTGGCACACCTCATCACAAAAGGTTTCTCATCCAGGAAAAAAGGTCATTGTTCCCCTCTACTCGTCACTCATTAGACCCATTATAGAGTACAATGCCCCTTTTGGTATGTACCTCACAAGACATCTACAACAACTGGAAAGGCCACAGAAATACCTCACAAAGAGGATTACCGGCCTCAAAGAGATGCCCTATACAGACCGTCTCAAAAAACTGCAGCTTTACTCCGTTGCATATCGCCTACTCAGAGGCGATCTCTGCCTAACACACAAAGCTATGTCAAACCCAGAGCTTTTAGACATGCTCCACTTAAAGAAATCCCAATCCCTATGAGCTACATGCTCTAGGGATCTAAACCTCATCACCACAATAAACAGAACATGCTGGAGGGATAGATTCCTGTCCCAGACACTTCCCATACTCTGGAACAAACTACCTATCTATATCAAACAAAGCTCCTCATTAGCACTCTTCAAGAAAAATCTTGATGATTGGATGGTAGATAGGAAATTCACCCCGGGGATCACTTCTGTGGCTCTGCTCAACAGTGGCACTGGAAAATAATTTTCTTGTGTGGCGAAAGCCAGGGTACCTTTGGCTAGGCTTATATAGGCCCTAGGGCCAATAGCCTAGTACCTACCTATGAACCTATGAACCTATGAACAAAGAACAATAATTTATAGGTTTATAGATAATAGGTACTTGCTAGGCTATTGATTCTTGAAGATCTTTAGAAACGTAGCCCCATATTCCCATTGAGATTTTAGGTTTTATATGTTAAGTATGAATAATGAAGAGATGGGCAGAATATTTACTTGTTACTATCCATGAGGGACAAGTGTGCTAAACCAGGGATGAATTTCTTGTTATCCATGCATTCATGCAGATTATGTTTGAAAAGTGTAAGAGAAGTACTTTGTTTTATTCAGAGAACAAGGCAATTCCAGAGAAGAGGTATTTTTTGTAATACATATCTATGTCTCCAACATGTTCTATTTATGTTGTAAAGGAGATTTAGATCTTTTGAATGAGTGTTTATTCCCCCATTGGACTTGCAAATATAGCCAGAAGAGGGACAAGGCTTTGAGACAGTCTGAATAAAGTTTATCATTTAGGCCCTTAATTTCCTTAGCAAGAAAGCATTTCGGGCATTCGTCTTGTGTCAGATATTTCGACAGATACATACCAAAGGGGGTATTATACTCAATGATCAACCTGATAAGTGCAAAATACAGTGGAGTGATCACATCCCTGGTCCTGGATGCCATACCCTTTGTAATAAGCTGTGCAATAAAAATTGAGTTCTTACCATAATGGATTCATAGTGATCGAATAACAGTTCATTGTCTACATAGGTTCACAGATCCCTAATTACTGGGTCAGTATTCAGGAGTGTGTTGTCAGTGTGATAGTTACAAGTTACTTCTTGCTTACTCAAAGATACTATTATAAATTTCTTGGTATTTAATTTTAGGCGTGGTTTTGACACCAGGTATTGGTTTATGAAAGGCCTTCTTGGAGGATCATGATGTCCTTTGTGGAGTTTATGATGACATCAAGTTTACAGTCATCTGCAAGCATGATCAGCCATAAACACTTAATAGTAACTTTGATCTCCAAGAAGTAAATGCCAAAGAGGAGTGGCCAAAGGACAGAAGTCAGGGGTACACTACTAGTGACAGATCTTCTGGAGGAGGTTGAGCAACCCACCCTAATTTCCAGAGTTCTGTTTGTGCTATCCAATGATTACATAGGGATTACCATTTAGCTGGGATAGTTTATTTATGATACCTGAATCTGGGATGAGTGTCAAATGCCTTTTTAGAATCTAGATACGAGGTGTACACTGATTCACCCTCATACATTGCTTCAGCATCCATCTCAAAGAAGTCAACCAGGTTAAGTAGACAGGATCTGTAATTAACAAATTTAAACTGAGTTTGTAAAGAGATTGTAGGTTACCTATGTCCTCATTTATTAACACCATAATGATCCTTTTCATAGCCTTACAGATGACTGTATCTGATGAAGTTTGTTTTTTATAACAGACGAAAAGCACTTAATAAATATTTTTTTACTGCGAGTTGTGGTTCACCGGTTTTTATTTTATTTTTTACTGTCAGTACGTAGCTTCACTCTTACAGATGACTGGTCAGACTTATGGCTCTATGATTTCCTGTAGGGGGTCTGACAAGTCCTGCTGCAGACTGGCCAGTAATCGGCCTGGTATATTATCAGGCTCCATAAAAGCAGTATTCTTGCTTTAAATAGTGTCTTGAGAAGTTGTTCATGGGAGATTTGAGGGAAGGGTGTGGATACAGATAAGATATCTGGAAATGGAAGAAGGGAGAGAGAGGTGAATTTAGAGGTAAATTAATTTTCTACTAGATTGGCTATGTTACCTGGGTCTGAGTATGTGATTCCATTTACTATTAGCTCTATACAGCGCAGATATTGTTTCTAAGATTTGTAACATAGTTAAAGAAGGCTTTATGGTGCCCTTTGCCTGGGTGGTTATTTTTATCTCATATCTGGCTTTCGTTGATTTGATCACAGTGCAGATTTTCCTGTTAAGCTTAGCAAGAGATTTTTCTGCATCTTGAAAGTTATATTTATTTTTACTTGTAATGAGTGTTTCCTTTTTTTACAAAGCATGTTTATGTTTGAGTTCCATGATAGTGGTTTATTTTTGAATTTGGTATCATATTTATTTCGGACGGGGACAGATACTTCTATGCAGCTTTTCACATGTGCATAGAATTTGGCAGTAAAGCATTCTGCATAAGCAATAGGGTCATCAGGTAGGAAGGAGATGTTAAGTTTAGCTAGGTCATTACTTAATTTCAAAATATCAACCTTGGCATAATCTCTAAATACCAATGTATTGGAGGATGCTTCTGGCTTCAGTCTTAAGGTGAATGTGACTGATTTGTGGTCCAATTTGACCAGGGAGGGAATTACAACTGGTCGAGAGTAGAGCTGTACCATATTGGTGAGGACCAAGTCCAAGATTTTATCACCTCTGGTTGTTGTGAAGACTAACTGGTCCAGGAATCTCTGCGCATACATTTTAGTGGATGTATATGTCCCCTATGTGCCATTCAGTAATAGTATATAGGAAATACACCTTTGTGAGTAAGCAAACATACACAATAGCTACATAACTGTAAGTGATCGATTAACAAGAAGATATTACTGCTATAATATTTATAACTATAACTGGCTGGTTTCTATTTCATAATTATAAAATGGGTCTGGATATTTATGAATGTTCCCACACAATGACTGAATGTGAGATTTAAATTCATTAATTAAATGATAACTATAATTTTATTTAGATTAGAATAATGGCATGATAAACTTACTTCAGAATGATATTTCTAATGGGGGTTGTTTTGATACTGATTCATTGAGACAATTAGTGTGCTAAAGCACCGCATAAACTGGTTAACTGATAAGGTGTTCATTTGGTGTTTATTGAGTAAAATTTGGATTGCATTATTGGATTAGTTTTGAAATCTCCTAATAAGCGTTTAAACTCTACTCTGAAAAAAATGGATTATATAGTGAGTGTGGTTAAATCCATCTGCAGTAGGTGGATTTCTGTAGTAGTGATTGCTATTCTTGTGGTTCATCATACATTTCATTAACTTATATTGTCTGTTGATAACTGACTCTCCAACAGTTTTTAAGACCTCATGTCCTTTGTTTAACAGAATCACTATCTCATTAGTCATGAACATCTTTGACATTTGGATCTCCTTGTGGTAATTGCATAGAAATTATTTGAATACTTTGTATTTTGAAGTCAGTTATGTGCTTTTTTCTTTGTTTACTGTATAATAAGGTTTAGATACATCTAAATTTGTTTGCTGGATAAGATAGTTTTGGAAATACAAGGCCATTTGCATGACCTGAATGTTAGTGAATGGACGATGTTCATCATTCCCACTGCTGCAGTAGCCTTTAGGCTACATGGAATGTATCCTGCAAGGCAGACAACACTAACCAGCTTCCAAAATATCTGGCTCCCTCCCATATCTAAACTCTGACTGCTGACTGGTCAGCCTTGTGGAGGGTAATAAACATTCAGAGTGAAGTTTTCATCAATACTTTCTTGCTTCCTTTATTTCTGGCTGATAACTCCCCAGTGGAAAACCCTTCTACTCAGAATATTGCCCATTAAAAAATGATATTTTTTTAATATAAAATTTTTCATTGCATTTCCCCTTTTAGAAACCAAATATTTTTCCAGTATTCTTGTCATGGACTGCTACTTTTAACTGTAACCTATTTGGGGGCTATTTTTGAGCGATAATGTACTGCTAATGGAAACGTCATGTTTGTTAAGGAGAAATTAAGTGCTGCAAAGTGTTTTATAGAGGCACAATTTATTACAGGGTATACTAGTGCATGTATACACTATGTGACAATATATCAGCCATTTTTTGTCAGACCGAGTTTTTGAAAAGGGTTTTCTGACAGGATTTTAATGTGCTGCATAGGCATTACTCTGACTGGGGAATGTGTATGTGAGTGTAAGACTAAACATACTGCTTGTAAACACTTGTTGACAGCTTACCTTCCGAGTGACTCATTCCAGCAAAATATATCACCTTCAAGACATCCTCTTCACTTATAGCTTGGATGCTTACCCTGCTCAAGCTGTTCCATCTGTCACTGTAAGAAAGAAAAAAACAGCTTACCAAAGAGTCCTTGCTAAAACCGTGAGCTCAGTTAATTCCTCAGCCAATGGTGAGTGAATCCATTGTGGACATTAGTCACTCTCAGGTTACTCACTTACCTTTCCAGATTCCTCTGATGTAGTCCTTTGATGTTCCAGTATCCAATCCAAGCACTGGAAAACCACATCTTCTGGGTCAGGGAGACATTCTAGGAAATGTTGCTCAGTATAGCCAAGGAAAGAGACCTCTGGATAGGCAGAATTGCCTTCCCCAAGTCAGGCTTCATCCAGGCCTGTAAAGAAAAAAGAGAAGGATAAATAGTTTACATGTGAAGATATGGTGTCTGACAAAACAGATGATTTTCTTCGGTTAGCTAGACAGTTGTTACATGCTGTTAATCTTTATCTGAAAATACTGTCAGCAGAGATATTCCTGAGGAAAGCATGTCAGCAGATTCTGATATAGGCAGAGAAAGGGCTTCTTCCCCTGCAGATTCCCACAGTCTAAATCTCTTATTCAGAGAAAACTTGGTCCCCCTCGACCTACCTTTGAGGAACTTGCATTCTCAGAGAATAGACAGGATGAATTAGGTGTTTTTATGCAAACAGCTGGATTTTTCCCCTGAATTGAGGAGATGTTATATGTTACAAGTAGATATGCCTCATTTCCACCCACATACCTCCTGTAGTGCCAGCCCTGGAGGATGTATTTAATGCTGCCTGTAATAATCCTGATCCTCAGCTTTCTGTTCCCAAAAAGGTAGATAGGCTTTACAAAGCTTCTCATTTGTTTTCCCACCTCATGTCTGACTTTGTGACCATACTCACATGTTTGCCATGTGGGAATAGACTGTTTGTTTCTTCCAATCCTTCTCATTTGGACAAAGAAGGAAATATATTGGATAGACTTGGTAAGACAGTATGTTCTTCCTCCATTCTGGCATATAGAATACTTAACTATCAGACTCATATGTGGACACGTATTATTATTTTTGTACAGACAATTTGTTGAAAGGATTCTCTGCTATACTTCCTCCTAAAGGTAGTGCCAATATGGAATACATTGTTTCAAGCCTTTCTCATGGAAACATGCCTTAAAGAGTGTGTATGATTGTGCAGATACTGTGAATAGGGGCACAACTACAGTGCTAAGATATGCCTGGGTACATAATCAAGTTTTTGGGTGAGGTAAAGTCTGATATTTTAAATTCAGCTTTAGATAAACATGTTTTATTTGACCTATCAGTTACTCAGTCCCTCAAGCAATTTAATGAGAGGAAAATTAATACAGGCAGTTTCAAAGATTTTTCAGGCCCCCTCTTACAAATCTCCGAAATAAAACTTTCCTTTAAGAAAAAAAAAAAAACAGAACAATGCCTACCTTCTCAAGCCAAACAGGAAAACAAAAAAGACGTCAGAAGGGGAATAACAATAAACAAGGATTTTTTTTCCTAAAAAGGGACAGTCTAGTACTTCAGAATGACTATACCAACAATATGTTCCCTCTTCTTCACCCCTCCTGCCCCCATGCCTCAAAATCCATCACAGAAAATGGCCCTGTATTTTCACATTTACCAACAGACTGTTTCAGACTCATGGGTGTTAAAAGTTGTTTAGGAGGAATACAGATGGCAAAGGCTACAATTATTTACTTTCAGGGGATTTCCTACCCTCTCTCTGAACCAGACATTTTTTCTCTCAAATTCTTCAGGACCTACTCACCCTAAAAGTCATAGAACTGCTGCCATTAAATCAAAGGGGCAAAGGCTTCTATTCCAGAATGTTTCTACTACCAAATAAAGAATCTTCTTGGAGATCAGTTCTTCAGTTCTAGATTTTTCCTTACTAATTCTGTATGTGAAAGTACCAAAATTCAAGATGTTGATCCTTCAGAATCTGTTACCTCTTGTTCCCCAAGGAAGGTTTTTGGTACCATTAGTTCTAAAAGATGCATATTATCATGTTCCTATAACTAAGGCTTCAGGCAGTATCTCAGATTTTGTATGTCTGCATCATATTGTCTGTTCTCTGCATTATCTTTTGCATTATTGACAGTTTCAATGATATTTACAAAGTGTCTAGCTTCAGTCATAGCTCACTGCACACTGAATGGCATTCACATATTTCCTTCTACAGATGACTTACTCATCTTTCCAGAATCTTTTCCCAGATGACAGGAGTCATTACAATCCTCAACTCAACTGTCCCCTCAGTTTTTTTTTTTTTTGGGGTCCAAATAATGGGGTGCCACGACACTCCTAGTGGCTTCTTCATCCGATTTTATTTTTTTTTTTTTTTTTTTTTTAACTTTTTTTGTGTGTTGTGTGCTGATGTCATCATGGCATGTGATGATGCGACATCACCAGCCTGTCAGGAATGCTCCCGCATCGTAACACATTTTCCAGCTCTGGTTCAAATGGTAGTGTGGTGGATCTGATTCTTCTAAAGTAAAGAATCTCTGCTGCGCCAGAGAAAGGAGTTAGTGTGTTGATGCTTTTGCAATGAGTGTTGTTTTATTTAGAATTTTGATTTAGCTCAACGATCATTTAGAGGGAGGCTCCTATATTACGTGTTTAGAAGTTTTAAAGACCAAGATGAAAATTATGTGTTAAACTGTAGAAGTAAAGACTTAAGTAATTTATATAGAAAGGCTAAATTAAGAACTGTAAGAGCAGAGAGGTATGGGTAGGTGCAGTGAAATCAAAGGAGGTTGAGAGCTATGATGAGAAGTGAAAAAATGAATTCACTAAATGTTTTATAGTGGTATGTTGCTCTGACTGTAGTGTATATGGGTCCTCTGGTCAAAACTTGCCAGTGAAATGCATGGTGATAAACACATTTTATTCTAGCAACTTTACAAAATTATACAAGCAATGTTCAAAATCATTCTATTTATAGTGTGGATGTGGAAGTAGACTTTATGATGGAAATGTTTTGTGTGTTGTTTGTTAGTTTTGTCATTATTTTCATGCATTTTGTGTTTCATATATAGTAGTACAGCCTACTGGAAAAACAAAAAAAATTTAAAAAAATCTTGTCTAACAAGTGTGTTGTATATACAAGGAACATAATTTTATAAAGTCAGGAAGGTGTAGCCAAGAAAACAACACATGTATGTTTAATGTGGTATGGTGTGTTTTTTCAATGCTGTTCAATGAAATGGGGTTTCTCTAGGCAGAATTTTTAATGCCAAGTCTAGGTGAGACAGTATTGCTTTGTTTACCGGATGTCTTAGTGTTTGTGCATTATTATGCTGTAAAATGTAAAAATGTAAAAATAAAATAATCATTGTAGAAGTAAGTTCTTCAGTTTGCATTTGAAAGTTGGTATCCCATTCCCATCATTGTGGTGTGTGGTTACGTAATTATGTATGCAAATTAGATGTTAATCAGCATACAGATTTGTAAGATTTTTGATGTTTCCAGATTGAGGGGCATGATTACAATGGGTTTCTTCTGTTCTGACCAGTCTGAGATTCCACATAAATGTTCAGATATCCTCTTTGATTTCATCATATAGGATTGTCTTTCTGGACTGTTTTACAGACTCCTCTCGGCAAAAGGTTTTTCTGACACAGGAGAAAGATTTTTTTAATCCAGAAACTTTCCTGAGCTTCTCAAATCAGTCTCAGAGTCCAGACATACAGTATGTCATTGTCCCTTGGTTCATAGGCTCAATGATTCATATTATTCCTCTCACCAGGTTAAACATGAGAAAGATTTTTTAATTTCTAAAAAAAAAAAAAACAACACATGCACACAACATCTGCATTATATGGAATTTCAGATTTCAGTTTTGAGTTTTGTAAAAAAGGAACTGCATTGTTAGAGACAAAAGATAGAAGCAAATCTTGGTCTCCAATTTTCTCCCCTACCCCCAATACAATCTATAAGTACAGATGCCTTGGATTTAACTTGGGGGGGGCAGTTTCTATGGGATAAAAGTGCAAGGCTCATGGAGCTCTTCACACAGATCAGGGAAGATCAGTATCAAAGAGATTCTGGCTGCAATCCATGGCCTTATAATCTCACCTGTATTCCCCTGCTCCTCTTCAGGTGAATACAGACAACATGACAGTGATGTAGTACATTAACACACAAGGGGGCACCAGGTCATACCCTCCATACAGGTTGGTAGTGATGGCTGGGACGTAGTTCTTCAACACAACTATCCAACCATCTTACATTCCATCAGAGCAAGACAAGCTGAGTAGGACCAAGACAGACCCTCTGTTTGCCTCCTTTTAAAACAGACAACTGAAGAAATTCTGTTCCAAGAAACCTTGCAAACTAGCCTGGATAACAGATGCTTTTTCTTTCCTATGCTTGGGAATGTTCCATTATGCCTTTTCACTGATATCCAGGGTAATTCTGAAAATTCAAAATGACTCCTCAGAGATCACTGTGGTGGTCACTTTTTAGCTGAGGCAACACTGATTCTCCCTTTTTATGTAAATGACCAAAGGCAATTACCATAAGCTTCCTGACCAACTGGACCTACTCACACAAGGCAGGGGGAATTAGATACATCCCAGTCTCAAATATTTTCAATTAACTGCCAGGATGATTAAATTCTGTTCCCTTTTAGGCACCTATTTCCTGTGCATGTGTAGCAGGCATTAAAAGATGCAAGAAAAGCATCTACTAGGAAATCTTATACTGGCAAGTGGAAATGATTTTGTAGTGGCACCTAGCCAACAAAAAATGTCCCATCAGGAAATATGAATTTAAATGGCAATGCTCATATCTGCTCTGAGCTACAACAGAATGGCATTAAATATACTGATCCCAAGGATATTGCCAATATCCTGGCAGATTGATTCAGTGCCAACTTCACCCCCTTGTCACCCCGTAAAGGCCCCATCTCAATACTGAAAGATTGCCAAATTCCGATAATAACAGCCACACAGGTAAAAACTGCACTCTCCAAAGCTAAGAATACAGCATCCATGGGACCAGACAACATCCTGGGCTGTGTACTACATGAACTACAAAATGAACTGGCACCTCACCTAAGTGTCATGTTTAATCATAGCCTCACCTCAGGCTCCATGCCCACTGAGTGCCATACAGCTACAGTTATCCCACTCCACAAGGGGGGATCCACCTTGGATCCTGGGAACTACTGCCCTATCAGTCTGACAAGCCTGATCTGCAAGGATATGGAATGTATTATCATGGAACTTATAAACAAAGACACTGGCAACCTTCAAACACTGGACCCCACCTAGTTTGAGTTTGTGAAGGGCTGATCTTGTCTCCTGAACCTGATTGACTTCTTTGAATCAGTCTCCATAGCTGCAGATGAGGGTAAGGAGGTCCACACAACCTATCTGGACCTTGCCAAGGCCTTCAATACCATCCTCCACTCTGGAATCATAGATAGACTTACTAAGCTGGGCATTAATCCCTACGTCACTCGATGGGTTGCCAACTGGCTTAATGACAGAACCCACACTGTAAATGTAGCCGACTCCAAATCCATCTCCAGACAAGTGACAAGTGGAGTACCTCAGGGTTCAGTCTTGTGACTGCTCTTGTTTGGCATCTACTTCTCTGAAGTACAGGCCAACACTAAAGGACTCTGGCTAACAAGGTTCACAGATGACTGCAAACTGGGAGCCATTATTGAATCCCCAAATAATGTGGATATTATACAAAATGGCCTTATAGAAACAGATGCTTGGTGCCAGAACCATGAGCCTCAAGCTCAATGCTAAGAAATGTATAGTTATCCCCTTTGGGAAAAAACATGTACCCATGAATTACCACATAGGTGGCAGTACACTAAACACCGAAAGTGTGACAAGAGACTTTGGGACACAGGTGGACAGTGGTCTCACCTTCGATAACCACATCACCACAATAGTCAGGAAATCCTTCTATGGCACATCTCATCACTAAGGGCTTTTCATCCAGAAAAAAAGAGGTCATTGTCCCTCTGTACTCATTCCTCATTAGACCCATTATAGAATACAATGCCCTGTTTGGTATGTACCTCTCAAGACATCTGCAACAACTGGAAAGGCTGCAGAAATATCTCACTAAAAGACTCACAGGCCTAAAGCGGATGCCCTATGCTGACCATCTAAAAAAAACTCCAGCTTTACTCTGTCACATATTGTCTACTCAGAGGCGATCTCTGCTTAACATACAAGGCCATGTCAAACCCACAGCTGTTGGACATGTTACACTTAAAGAAATCCCAATCCCTCAGAGCCACATGATCCAGGGATCTAAACCTTGTCATCATAATGAACAAAACATGCTGGAGGGATAGGTTCCTGACCCAGAGACTTCCCAGACTTTGGAATAGACTGCCCATACATGTCAAGCAGAGTGCTTCTTTGGCCCTCTTCAAAAGGAACCTTGATTATTGGATGGGAGATAGGAAATTCATCCCGGGGATCGCCCTGCTAGACAAGGGTCCAGGGAAGTAAATATTGTGGGAAGAAATAGCCAGGGAATTGTTATGGCTAGGCTTGTATAGGCCCTAGGGCCGATAGCCTAGTACCAACCTATGAACCTATGAACTGGTGCTTAAATATTTGTGTGAGATACTATCCTCTGGCATATCTTATTCCCAAGGGACATCTTGCTGCATTTCAACATGTCTGCCCATGAATCCCCCACTTTCTTCTCTGTTTTTACTGAAACCCTTTATAGATGAAGTTTTACACCTGAGACCTCCTCATGAAAAGGTGGCTCCTTCATGGGATACAACCTTTGTGTGTTAAAGGTTAACGATGTCTCCACTGGAACCTCCTTATTAAGCAGACTTTAAGTTCATTACATGGAGAACTGTTCTTCTCATTGCTTTGACATCTGCAGGAATAGTGCCTGAGTTGCACGTTCTCATGGTGGGTAAACCTTAGCTGGTCTTCTCTACAGATAGGGTCAAATTAAGAATAAATTAATCCTTCATGCCCATACTTGTTTCAGAATATACTTTGAATCAGGCCATCAATCTCCTGGTGTTCTATATGGAACTTCAGAACAAGGGAGACTGGAGTCTTCATACTCTGGCCATGCATAGGCAGCTCAGGTATGATCTTGACAGAACTAAGCTCTTTGGAGATGCAAATCAGGGATTGGTTTCTTATGATGGGGCAAAGGAAGGACAACGTGTGTCAAGACAGATTATTTTCAGATGGTTATCCTCAGCTATTGTCTTTTGTTATTCCCTGCATGGTGAAACAGTTCCAGGTAATATAAAGACTCATTCTACTGGAGCCTTGACTTCTTCAATGATGTACTGTAATGGGCTGGACTCTAGAAGCATTCTAGACATGGCTACATGGTCCTCTATACATACCTTTACAAGCCATTACATACTTTTTTTTTCTAGATCCAGGACAGGATTTGCTAGGACCATTCTCCAGAGGATCCTGAATCCATATCATTCCTCCTTCCAGGTTGGATATGCTTTGTTACTCAACCCACTCAGTCTAATCACTACTGCAGCAGTGAAAATGATAAACATAGTACAGTTGTGTAAGTTGGACTTACCCATAACAGTAAATGTTTGAATTCTTCACTGCTGTAGTTGCCACATCCACCCTCCATCCCACTACTTCTGTATATAGCTATTTTTTTAAATATTAAGTTATTTGTTATCATATATTTTCAAGGTTCAGGATGACTACATTCTTCCTTTACATTTTGGCAAGATACTCCTGAAGAAAGTTTCAGTCTGACTGCTGATTTCCCTCCACATGGCTGACCAACCAACACTCAGAGTGAAGGTGTGGAAGGGAGCGAGAACTTTTGGAAGCTGTCTGGTAGTTATGTCCTGGCCAGGACACAACCCATATATCCTAAGGGCTACTGCAGCAGTGAGGAATTTGAAGATCTACTGCTATAGGTAAGTTCAACTTACACAACTGTGCTTTCATTTTATCACATTGACTTTTATTGTGATGTCAGCAGAACAGCGTGGAATGCTACTGATATTTATTTACTAGCTATCAATGGCAATTCTGTCAGATTCTAACTACAGCTTTGTCATGTAGGCATTGTAGGACTGTTCTTTTTGTTACCACTTCCATTGTACTGGGAAGTCTTTCTTTTCTACTGTTTTAATGCCATATAGATAGTATGCATCAATAAGGGGGTGGGGCTGAAGCCTTCCATGAGGGTGGTGAGTCTTGATCCTCTGCACAAATGCTTTTCTAATGCATGTGTGTTGTTGTGTGTGAGGTGCTCTCAGCCAGTTGTGATTGAATAACTGGGTTTTGAAAATTATTTTGCCTTAATTGTATATAATTAATTAATATGGAAGTGTGAGAGAGGGAGATGCTGCCAGCACAGCTATCTGGAATTTTATAAATAATTATATGTCATTTGTGAATATCAACATGATTCATATGCTTGTGTTACAAATGTATTAGAACTGTATGGCACATAAGATGGTTTGTGCTAAAGAGATATGTTGTAGAGTATTCAGCTTAAAGATGCATCTACAGTGAACCCTACTGGAACAGAACATAAATATATATAAACTATTGTAACTGTGTAAATGTATTTGTTTTAACAGTGGGAACTGGCACATAGAAGGTTAACTTGCAAAACATAAGAAAAAAGTTGAAATTAAATTATTTTATAACCAAATAATAAAAGAGATGTTATCGTTCAGTTTCAGTGCAACAGGAGACACGATGTCTAGAAATAAAAGTTTTTTTTTGTATTGTCTTTAAATGTGGAGGAATGTAAATAATTTTATGACTTCCACCATTTGCCAAAAGATCTAAGGTATATGTGCTTTCACAGGTAAAGGCTAAAATCAATGGTTGTGAGCCTGGGAACTGATAATCAGATGACAAGAAGTGATGTCATGCTGCCAGCTACCCCAGCAGTAATATCTGAAAAATTAATTTAAGAACTCTCTGAGAGAGAGAGAGAGAGAGAGAGAGAGAGAGAGACTGTGCATTTTGTATTTTGTCTTTGACCTGACAGCAACATCAGCTGGAAACCCCACTCACCACATCTGTTTTGTCTTATTCTGTAAGTAAGTTAACTAGGATACAGTAATTCTCTCAGATACAGACATAAATATAGGGAAGTATAGCTTAGATGTTTTCTTTATTTATTTGAGACTGTCCTGCAATGTTGTTTTAAATATTTCCTGTGGTTTTGAATGCTAATGTAACTGTGATTATTTACTGAGTATTTTCTTGTTATTTGATTATTTATTATTAAACATACTTAAACCTTTCAATGTGGCTGATATCTGTAAGACATATTTAAGTTCTGGGAGTACTTGCATATTTATTTGGTGACATTGTACAGGCCACTCCTAATACTCTTGCTCTTGGTCAAACTACCATTTGGACATAACATTACACAGAAAGATTGGACACCCTTTGCTAAGAGCCTTAAAGTAGTTGATAAGGAATGGATGGTGGCACTGATAACTACCTTATAGTCTGGGCAAAAGGGGGTATAGCTAGTAAACCTGTGCCAAGCTTACCCAGGTGTGTATGTGTATGTTTGTGTATAAATCAAATCTCAAAAAGTGTGTGTGTGTATCAGCTACTTGGGCAGGGACATGGAGTACTGGTTGGACAGAGAGGGTGCTGCAGTTCCTGGCTTGGCAACTTATCTGAGATGTCAACCCTATAGCTGTGCCACTGAAGAGTCTTATTGGGGATCTGGAGAAAGAGGGAGAAACCAGCCCTGGACTGCCTGTAGTCTCTGTGTGCTCTTAAGGGAAATTGCACATTACTATGTGTGTACTTGTCATCCTCCCAATATGTACAACCCCCACTGTTGCCAGTGGTGAGGATTGAGGCTCCTTGATCACTGGGCCAGTGTTGGGGAGTCACATATTAATTGGTTGGTAGTGGTGGGATATCCATATATTAGGATTTAGGGGTGTGGATATTGAATTCCTGTAGCCTGTTAACAGTGGTCACTAAGGAAGGTGTTTGTACTCTCAATCAGCCACACAATGAACATTCAGAGTTTCATAACACAATTATTTTAATTTTATTTTTGTTAGCTTAGTTAGTCAAGGAGATCAGGCAAGGATGTCAGCAGAGGAGTATGGCAAGCTGACAAGGAGCCAGTTGGCTGAGATGTGCCAAGCCAAAGGACTGGGGCATGCCAACCTGGCTAAAGCAGAGATGACTGCAGCCTTAGTCACAGCTGCATCACAGACAAGCAACCAGGATGGCACTCAGACTGGCCTTGGAGAGGTACAACTCTCAGAAAATGGACAGTTCAAGCTTTCCACAAAGGGCTTAAAAATCCATCTGGAGTTAAAGAGACGAACTGGAGGCCAAATTTTGGAAATAGAAGCAGCAGAAAGACTGAGACATCTGGAAGCTGATGAGAATGAGAGGCAGAGGCAACATGAGAAGGAGATGCTGGTCAGGGAGGTAATGGGGAAGGGAGTAACTGAACCCCAGAAGCAACAAACATCAGTAAATGTATTCTACAATTTACAGAGGGGGATAATTTTGATAGTTGCATTCATATGTCTGAAAGGGTATGTAAATAATATAATGTTGACCAAGGGTTCTGGCTACTGTTCCTGACCTCCTTACTCCATGGTGAAGCTAAACCGGTATTTCTAAATTGTCTGATACTGATTGCTCAAATTATAATACTGTTAAAAATTGTTTGTTAGAGTGTTTTAAGTTAACACCTGAAGCTTATAGAAAAAAGTTTTGTGAGCATAGACGCAAGGCAGATGAAAATGTGTTTGAGTATATTGCTGAGTTAAGCACTTATTTTCATAGATGGGTGAGTGGGTGTCAGGTCACCACTTCTGAAGGACTGGCAGACCTTTTGGTGAGGGAGCAAGCCCTTAGCATTTTGCCTGAGGACATGAGAATCTGGTTAGCAGATAGGCAATGCAATACTGCAGATGAGTTGACGAAGAAGGGAGACCTATACCTAGCAAGCCGGGCATCACTGCACAGGAAAAGGATACCCAGTGCTGCTCATGGGTCTAACTGAACCCATGTTGGGCAGCCTAAACCACCCCAACAAAGTCTGCCAGTAGCAAGGAAAGCCAAAATTCCAGGTACACATCCAAGATCAAGGGTTAAATGTTTTAAATGCAACCAGTGGGGTCATGTAGCATATAGATGTCCATGGAGGCAAGGTGGGGAGCAAACAGTAGGAGAACCAGTAAGTGGGAAGGACAGAATGCCAGCAGTAAGTTGTCTGGAGACAACAAGGGTACCAAACTACCACAAGAGGTTATATAGTAAATGGGAAACAAGCCACTGCTAAGAGAGACACAGCCTCCAACTTAACCATTGTGATGTCTGCAATGGTTAAAGAGAAGCACTACTTGCTTGGACAGTCAATGCTATTCAGAGCTTCAGGAGGGACTCCATTACAAATACTTTTGTGGCTGATACCTGTGAGACATATTTAAGTTCTGGGAGTACTCACATATTTATTTGGTGGCACTGTGTGAGCCACTCCTAATAGCCTTGCTCTTGGTCAAACTACCATTTGGATTAATAGTAACAGTAAGATTGGACACCCTTTTCTAAGGGCCTTTAAAGTAGCTGATAAAGAGTGGCTGGTGGCAGGGATAACTACCTTATAGTCTGGGAAAAAGGGAACATAGCTAGTAAACCTGTGCCAGCCTTTCTCATGTGTGTGTGTGTGTGTGTGTGTGTGTGTGTGTGTGTGTGTGTGTGTGTGTGTGTGTGTGTGTGTGTGTGTGTGTGTGTGTGTGTGTGTGTGTGTGTGTGTGTGTGTGTGTGTGTGTGTGTGTGTGTGTGTGTGTCAGCTATGTGGGCTGGGACACAAAGCACTGGTTGGACAGAGAGGGTGCTGGAGGTGTTGGCTTGGCCACTCAGCTGAGATCTCAACTCCATAGCTGTGCCATTGGGGAATCTTATTGGAATCAGGAGACAGAGGGAGAAACCAGCTCCAGACTGACTGTGGTCTCTGGGTACTCTTAAGGGAAATTGCACTTTATTGTGTGTGTACTTGTCATCCTTCCCAGTGTGTACGTCCCCTACTGTTGCCAGTGGTGAGGATTGAGGCTCCTTGATCACTGGGCCCGTGTTGGGACATCACATAAACATTATGCAGTTTAGGGTTATTCAAGTATTACTTTGAATTGTGAAAAAAGGCAGAAGTAGCTGAAGTCTCCAGATCTAAACAAATAAAAGTAAATGTGATGTACTGTAAAGACACTTATGTTTCTAATGGCATTCAGCAGAAAAGCTAGTCAGTCCTTCTATAAACATTATTTCAATAAAAATAAGCACTTTCATTCACTTCATATGTGAAGTTCTTCAGACTCTTGACCCACAGTAACAGAAATGATCATTGTACTTGAGTTTCTTTAAACAGAGCTGTTACTGTGGGTGAAGAGTCGGAAGAAGTTCACATATGATTTAAGTGAATGAAAGCACTTATTTTTATTGAAATAAAGTTTATCGAAGGAAAGACTAGCTTTTCTGCTGAGTGCCGTTGCTTTCCAGACCTGTAGTAGTATTTTGGATGATTTTGTTGTTTGTGTCGTGAAATCAGAAGTTTATGTTTCTAATGGCATTGATCTCCTCTTCATGTCCAGTTTGTTAATTATTAAGAAAAGCAAATAATATCTATATGTAAATTGTTTGGGGAGTGTCTATGCAGCAACTGTCAATTTAAAAAGACAGATAAAATTTTAGTATTTGGATGTGATTAGTTTAAACAGGGCATTTCATTTGCATTTGTTTGATTAATATTATGATACATAAAGAATGGTCTTGTACTAAGAATATAAACTGCAAAACAGTGACCATATTATAAGATCACCATTTGTTATTTCAGCTTTAGAGAGCTGTACTATGTATCAGCAAGTATATTTTAAAATGGTAGAAATGTGTTATTTTATCAGGGATTACTATCATCAAGAATCTTAAAAGATGATGCAAATCTCATTTGGGCAGTACTGACTTGTTGCTAAATAACAAGAGGAAGAAATAAGATGCAATAGGCTTCAGTAGAAGTAATCAGTTAGTGGACATGTGGTAGTGTCTGACCTCACCTCATTCCATATCTTTATACCGCAGTGCTGCAGGCCACCTCACAGCCTGTCAGCACTTGGAACAATGTGAGTTTATACACCACGTTAAAGAAACAAACAACAGTTAGCAGAGTCATATTTCAATGTACAGTTATGAGCATAAAACTGCCTTCTAATAAATATTTTAAAATATACAAGATGTTTCTCTAAGTGTGATACTGTTTTACATTTCATGAAATTAACTGAAACTTTAAGCTTAGTCATACAGAGGTAATGTTGGGTACATTTTGAAAATGACCAAAATATAAACTGCTAAGTATTTTTTTAAAGGAGATTATTGTCCCCTCATGAATAAAAACAGAGGGTCGCATTCAGTAACAAACAAATTCCATGCTAATTATTCAGTCCAATACAGTGCCAGCTATTCATCTTCATAAGTGTTTACTAGGCTAATGACCATAATGGCCTTTTTAAGCCTAGCCATGCATCCCAAATCTCTGACGTGTTCTCATACCCTTGATAAGTCTAACCAGGGTTTTGGGAGATTTAACATTTACAAACAGTGGCCTGGGAGATTAACCATTTTTAAGGGTACCTGTGTCCGTTAGTGACATAGGTGCTAAACCAGAGATGAATTTCCTGTTTCCCATCCAAGTGTCCAGGTCAAGTTCTTAAGCAATCATGTACACTCATTGTAGCCTTTTCCCTGTACACCAAAACTCTTTGGAATGCAGGCATGTTTATACTTAAAAAAACGCATGTTGGGACATGCTGTATGTGCAACAGGCTTTAACTTGGGGTGCTGCTGCTGCCAGACCTCAAGCAAGATGAAGAATAAGGGTGTTTAGACCCCATTTGACTTATTAGGACTGCATGACAGAAATTGTTGAGAGATACAGGTAGACATGTAAACACTGGAAGAACTATGCAACCTCTGCAACCCCCATCTCATACACCAGGGAAATCATGGAAAACTCATGGAGTAGAAATAAAAGTATGTGTAGCATTATATATAGTATCTACAGGTACTTTCCAGAGACCCACAGGAGATATATTAGGGAAGTCACAGGCATAAGCTTCTAGAGTATTGCATCAGTTTTTAAATGCAATGTTACTAAATGCAAGGGATCACATCTCTTTCCCACTCACCCCAAAGGAAACAACAAGAACTATGCAGGAATTGTATGCAGTAGTACACATCTCTGAAATGTTGGAGGCCATAGATTGCATGCAGATAGAAATAAAAACCTTGCCTAAGAACGGGGAAATAGATACATCAACAGAAAAGGTTTTTACTCTATAAACTGTCAGATTCTCTGTAATGCACAAAGGATAATCTATAAAGTCTGTGCAGGTAACCCAGGAAGTTTCCATGACTTACACATATGCCACACCTGCGAGCTGTACACCAGGTTATGTACTTGAGCCCTGACTAATGGACCAAAGAGAACCCCACAAAACTCCACTGATCAAGGATACAACAAGGCCCACATTTAAACTAGGAATACCATAGAACATGTGTTTGGATTGCTTAAATCAAAGCTCCAGTATCTAGACTCATCAGGAAGTACAACCCAGGCACCTCCGCTAAAACACTTAAAGCCTGTGCCATGTTACACAATCTAATTTTCAGGAAACACCTTCAACAAGGACAGCAAGAGGCAGGACCACAGTTTCAGGGACCACAGACAGGGCCAGCAGCAACAGTAGGTAGAGATTTGGAGTCTGAGGGAGACCCACCAGACGTAGATGGTGCAGCCAGGTGGAGGCTTGCAAAGTATGCCCTGGCTCTGCCTAAGAGGAAAAGGAGAGTGCACACACGCACTACCTAGGTCAAAGCCTCAGATCTCATGTGCATACAAATATAAAAACTGATGCCTGTCAGACTCCACAACCTTTAATTAACCGTGTTCAGACAGCATCGGACAGGGACAGCCCTCAAGAACACAATCTGTAACTGCAGCAATGACAAGGTAATAATAAAGAAAAAATATTTCATAGATTACTCTCAATAGGAAAATGTATATAGCCTTAAACATAACATTTGTCTGAGGTATACAATTATGTCAGTAATATCCCCTATGTCACATTTTTGCAGTGCACAGTTATGTATTAGAACCAGTACTGTGCATCAAGCACTTTAACTGACCACTGTCTAAAAAACATGGAACAGGTCAGTTATACACTCATTTGCAGTGACCACAACTATGCGAAGATGCTAGACTGAAGTACCTAATGCTTCCACTGCTTTACTTACAGTACTAACTGAAATACAATGAGGTTCAAAAGTTATGCAAACAATCATTCGTGAATGAGTAGGACCATAAATGAAAAATGTTTCATTTACAGTACATATTGATAAATGGAAACTTGCCACTAAGCAAGCATTAGCTATCTGCTGCATGCATCAAACATAAATGTAACCCCAAGTTACAAAGACATGCAAAGGGCAGGGCACAGTCATCGTCATTTGCATAGGTCAGGGATAGGAGGGTAAGCCAGACACCAATGAAGTGAGTGTATGTGAGTAACAAACACATGTATTTGTCAGAGTAGACAGTGTTCAGGGCTAGTAACAACAAATGTGTAGCACTCAACGGCACTGTTTAGATAATGTTTTATCTATGTGAGTGTGTGTGTGTGTCTGTGTGTGTGTGTGTGTGTGTGTGTGTGTGTGTGTGTGTGTGTGTGTGTGTGTGTGTGTGTGTGTGTGTGTGTGTGTGTGTGTGTGTGTGTGTGTGTGTGTGTGTGTGTGGGTGTGTGTGTGTGTGTGTGTGTGTGTGTGTGTGTGTGTGTGTGTGTGTGTGCGTGTGCGTGTGTGTCTGCATGAACACATTCTAGCACTGTCATGACATCTCAGACAGGTGTGAACCATGCATGTTAGAGTAGTCACTTCAGTGTCATCACCCATGTCCATGACAACCACCTGTGCCAGGAGTTGTCCTGCTACTTTCACAGCCCTGGCTAGAAGTCAGGGTGCTAAGTGAATGTAAGTGAATGCTGGATGAATTCTCCTCACTACTACATCCTGGACAATGACCCCATGGCTTAACATGTCTGGGTGTGGACATCACAATTACTGACAGTATGGGTGCAGGATTTTGCAACTTTGATTACTGTCATTAACCATTGGCCATCTCACTACCCCCTTTTTATACACTTCCAGTTATGAGATGGATTTACAACAGCACAGTGTTAAACTTGAAAATCCTGGCACCCCCAGGGAAAATATATATTTAGCCACACAATGATGACATAATGCTTACCATAACTGCAGCATCTCACAGATGGAGTGCAAATTCTCCTGTGTTGTGTGACTTTGACGTTGTGCTGTGTACATTTTTTAACTACATATGTAGGATGTTTGAGACCAGCTATGAGTCTGTCTTTCACCCTTATACTGTGTATACTATTCTTCAAAGACATATATGATGTATAGCTGTATGGTGTTATTGTGCCCTTCAACAACTTTTTAGCATAAAAATTCACCCAATAAACAGAGGTGATATCATGCGTTCAGCTGTGCACTGTCCCAGTTATACCACAACATGTCAGCTGGTGCTTCGATTCAGGCACTAATCTCTAGCTTGTATCCTTAGGTAGTTCACTCAAATCCAGCCATTACTGTTCAGACTATGTTCTGTCGGTCTTATTGCGACTGTATATGTCACTAACACTGCTGTCTAACACATGGAATGTGTACACATCTAGGTCTTACAAAAAGGTATGATGATTTCTCACATAGCAATGCTTTTATTCAAAGTAATAATGACATGTGATCACATTTTCCTTACATAACATGTTTAGTAAGTGTCATCCTCTGGAAAGAAGGAATGAGACAACATTCTGTATGTTGTTCCTTTAGTAGAGCAATTAGAGGCACACATCTACCTTGTAGTAATAACATGATATAATGCTTTCAAATGTCTACATATGTCACAGTTGTGGTGTACTCATTCTGCATAACATCATGTATTTTCTGTAGTCCAATGCTCTAGCATTCAACATCCATATATAATGACTGTTAGCATTGTGTGGCCTTATACTGTAATGTAGGACTGGTATCCACAATTGTTATAATGTGTACATTTACAGTGGGAGAGGGTTCTACCATCCCTTTCACCTCAAATAGATTGTTTATGACATATACATATGATGTAATAAGTTCACAAAGGTGGAGTGTCACACTTGTGTTAAGACTTCCACTGTGGTGCTTGTGGTTCATCCACATGTCATTAGTTGGTAGAGTCACATAGTCTGATGCTCAATTCCTGAAAGGGCAACATTATATGTATAAGTTCATAGGTTCATAGGTAGGTATTGGCTATCGGCCCAAGGGCCTAAGTAAGCCTAGCCAACAAGGTTCCCTGGCTTACGCCACCCAAGAAAGTTATTTTCCTGTGCCACTGTTGAGTAGAGACACAGAACTGATCCCCAGGGTGTATTTCCTATTCCCCATCCACTCATCAAGATTTTTCTTGAAGAGTGCTAATGAATAACTTTGCTTGACATAGATGGGTAGCCATGTAATGATGTTACACAGACACCATTGTTTCTAATTATTTTTATCAATTTTTATGTTTGTTGATATATTATCACAGGTTGTGATTGCATGGTGGTGATATGGTTATTCGGGGGATGCCATGCTGTCAGCGCTCATGTGGCATGTTCATTGATTACTGGCTTGTATAGCATACGTACACAGATAAACT